>NC_134568.1:126359640-126549640 GCF_050947875.1 Dermacentor variabilis | reverse complement strand
TGGCTCAAGTATGCGCGCACACATCGCGCTGCGTGTTCCGTCCACCTCAACGCCAGCAGAAATTCCGTCCATGACGCCTTAAACCACCTCAGCACGTCTCAAAGAATCGTTTACCACGTAGAAGACGAACGTCATACTAAACAGACCGCACGACCGCGAAAACAAACGCCAGAACCTACCGGAGAGCGTATACCTGCCATGCAAAAGACCGCTTTCACTCAAGCCAGTATGGCGCTGCTCATAAGCGGCGCCACTGCGTTCACAATATGGCGGCGCCTACGAAAAAACGGTCTATAGATTTGGGCGCATGGTAGAAGAGCCTCAGGCGGTGATAAATAAAAGTCAACATATGATAAAAAAGAGGAGAGAGACAGAAGAAAGGGGAAAGGCAGGGAGGTTAACCAGATGGGAAGATCCGGTTTGCAACCCTACGCTGGGGAGAGAGGGGAGGGGAGGTAAAGTGATAGCAAAGTAGAGATAAAGAAAGAAAGGAGCGTAGACATACAGTCACAGTTGGTCACTGTCACCGCATACCGTCACCGCACAGCACAGTAGCACTCGCAGCACTATAAACATCTGTTCAGGCTACAGCCGCTTGTCCAATTCTGTTGCCCTTAAAAACTGCAACTGTGCCCTCGTCGCCCTCCACTGCGATGGCTTGTGATGTCGGCATTCTAAAATAAGTTCCTCTCTTAGAGGTCTTTGGTCAAAGCGCGCTGTCGCGATTGCGAGCGATCGTCTCTGTAAATTGTAGCGAGGGCAGTCACAGAGAAGGTGTTGAAGAGTTTCCTCGCTACCACAGTCATTATACGAGGCGTCGTCGGCCCATCCGATTCGCAATGCAAAATACTTAGTGAAGACTACCCCTAGCCATATTCGACAAAGCAGGGTAGCTTCGCGATGTCAGAGTCCATCTGGAATGCAAAGACGTAGAGAGAAGTCTAGGTTGTGAAACCGGTTGTTTTGAAAGCTTCCTGCATTCCACAAGGAGAACGTGATATCATGGGTGAGCATTCGAAGTTTTCTAGCGACATCTGTACATGATAACGGTATCGGCTCCTCTTCGTCCCCTTGAAGAGCCGACCGAGCAGCGTTATTAGCGTGTTCGTTCCCTAACACGACGCAGTGAGTTGGAAGCCACTGAAATGTCACACGTGGTGTCCTTTTCAGTGAAGGTATGGATTAGTTCTCTAATCTCGAATACGAGTTGTTCGTGTGGTCCACGCCGCAGCGCTGATAGCAAAGACTGCAGTGCTGCCTTCGAGTCACTGAACATTGACCATCTTCGAGGTTGTTCTTGGCTGACGAGACGAAGTGCAGCGCGACGAGCTGCAAGTTCCGCAGCCGTCGGTGTCGTAGGGTGACACGTCTTGAAACTGATGGTGGTGGCTTTCGCTGGGAAAACCACGGCTCCAGAGGAACACTGGAGAGTTGCCGATCCATCAGTATTAATATGTACGTGGTCGGCGTAGCTCTCGTGCAAAAGGAACAGAGTTAGTTGTTTAAGAGCAGGTTATGACAACACAGACTTTTTCCTGATTCCTGGTACGGTGAGGTGCACTGTGGGTCGAGCCAAACACCATGGAGGAATTGATGGCTTAGCTGCGGGAAGGCGGGCGTAATAATCCAAAATCGTAGTACAAAATGATGCCTGCGGCTTTTCTGACGGTAGTGTAGCCAGATGATGGGAACGGGCATGAGCAAAGTGCCTAATTTGCGCTATCAACACTTCCACCACAATGTTTGTTTGTATGGGTTGGTCCCGGGCGATCGCAATAGCCGCCACTGTCGATGTGCATTTTGGCAAACCAAGACAAACCTTGAGAGCCTGAGCTTGAATAGCCTGTAGAGCATGAAGATTTGTCTGACAAGTCTTGGTCAGTACGGGCAAACTGTATCTCAAGAAGCCCAGAAAGAGAGCCCTGTACAATTCCAACATTGCATGCACTGACATTCCCCAAGTCTTTCCGCCCGGAAACTTGAAAAGCGGGGTAATTGCTGTCAGATGCTGTTTCAAGTAGGTCACGTGCGCGCTCCATGAGAGATCTCTATCAATGATTATGCCAAGAAATCTGTGAGTTTTCTCATAAGAAATTATCTTGCCATTTATTGAGATGGCGTAGGGTGTCATGGTTCATGCTTTCCGATTGAATGCCATCAGTGCACATTTGTCTCACGAGATTTCAAGACCTTGGTTGCGGAGGTATATAGCTGTCAGAGTAGCAGCTTTTTGAAGTCTTGCACGTATCGGAGGACGTGCCACACTTGAAGTACATACACCTATGTCGTCTGCGTACATTGATATCTCGATCGCTGCCGGCAGATGTTCAACGAGACTAATGAGTGTGAGGTTGAATAGGGTGGTTCGTAGTACACCGCCTTGACGAACACCTCGGTAGGTGGTGTATATATATATATATATAGTGTCGCGCGGTTTGGCCATTGCCGGTACACACAAAGAACGATCTCATAAAAAGGTAATGAGAAATCCATTGAAAAACTCGACCCCCTAGGCCAACTATCTCAAGAGCATCGAGGGTAGCCTCGTGAGATACGTTATCGTATGCCCCCTTGGCATCCAAGAACAAAGCTGCAGTAATCTTTTGCATGACTTTTGATGCTGGAGAACACTGTCTACTGATGAGCGATCTCGATGAAAACCATCCATGCAATTTGGGAACATGTAGTAGTGTTCCCGGTACCACTCCAAGCGGGCAAGGATAATTTTTTCGATTATATTTCCCACACAGCTGGCGAGCGCTATTGGGCAGTATGAGATGACTTCAAGTGGGGACTTGCCTTGCTTCAGGAGAGGGACCAACGGTTGTTCTTCCAGTCTTCGGCCACCCATGCCATATTGCCAGGATACGTTGTAGAGATCTAACAATTTTTTCCGTGCGCATTCACTCAGGTTTTTCAAGGCGCGGTAGGATATTCCATCTGGTCCCGGGGATGAAGAACGCCTGCATAGAGCAAGAGCAGCTTCAAGTTCCACCATTGTGAAAGGAAGATACATGCGGCAGTCACGCGAAACAGAGATGTCACTGTGGGCTGGACAGCCTGGATCGGTTGCTTGGCCAGCGATCCTTGCACAAAAGTCTACTGCAACATCAGCGTCCAGTCGCCTCTGGAAGAGCGCCAGCGCTTTAAATGGGAAGCGTTGTTAAGGGAAGGGACGCAGACCACGTATGGTTCTCCAGCTTGTGTAACGTCTAACGTCAAGATGCCAATCTATCCATGCGACGTTGAATTTTCTTTTGCAGTTGTCTGGCTGTGCTAAGGTCATCGATGGATTTTGTGCGCTGGTATCCCCGCTCCGCACGACGACGGAATGCACGAAGCCACTTCAACTCTATATCCAAATCCGTGTGCTTCGACAAAACCATGACCGTACGCGTGGCGTCTCGCATTGCAGACTTGATTGTTTCCTCTAATCCAGAGGACATGCCATCTCGACAAGCATCTTCCATGGCGGAAGTAAAATTAGTCCAGTCAATTAATCGAATGGTGTTCCATGGGAAGGACCTGGACATCCCTTCGATGATAAGGTACGTGGGAATGTGATCACTCCCGTGGGTCTCGATATTCAAAAACCATTTAAGACATCGTGTCTTTGCCCTCTTGCATTTGTGCTTGTGCGTCCCCATACCATATGGTGCGCATTAAAAGCTCCGATGATGACATATGGAGCAGGACACACCGACAAGATGTTCGTTAATCTTTTGGAATCAAAATTACTTGAAGGCGGTATATAAACGCCTACAAGTGTAAACATGAGTGTGCCCTTTTTAATTGTTAGGCAAACATATTGATTGTCATCGTGAGGCGGAATCACACACACACACACACACGCACACGTGCACGCACACGTGCATGTACACACACAAACGCGCGCACGCACGCACATATGCTGGATAAGCAACTAACTACCTGATAAGTGCTTCGAATAACGTCGATTCCCACAGTACGTGGAATGTGCATAATTTATTTTTGTAAGGAAAACAAGAGGAAGTATTTGGTAATTAGACAAAAGCGATGAATGCTCTTTTAAGAATAGCAATAAATATGATGAATAATGATTGAAGAGTACGATGAAACGTTACAAGCGTAGAAAATCAGACGCGAAGATAGCTAAAGTGTGTAAATGAAGCCACAATTCAGTCCACGACACAATAGAGCAGACAGATACAAAAGGCAAGAATTATTGGAGCACCACACGTTGTGCTGAGCACCGACGGGCTTTTTTGTTCTTTTCTATCTTCTGCGGCCGAACGCGTCAAAACGTGTCTTATTCTAAGGAACAATGATAGCGGCGACCACAAGTGACCGCTTTCATTTCGCATGACGCAACGACGTATACAAACGAGTATTAAGGGTTCTTATTCAGGAAATACTGAACATGGATGTTCCAGTTCTTTCGGCGGACATGCGTATAATATACACTGAGTTTTGTGGATCATGAATATATAATTTCAGTGTATCGAACGTAACGAGGTTACACAGTTTGGATTATACATACATACAGAAGATAAAGTTGAACCGTTTATACTCTGTGCGCTTCTGAAATATAATAGAGAAGATGAAATTTGTAGCAATTAAGCGCGTATGCTAAGTGCTGGAGAAAGCATAAAGCTTCGCACGTTCACATTCTTCATATTTCGTGTTCCCAAATATTTAATGTCCAGCTCGCTTTGGCTACACGTCCGGGTAACACGGCTGTTTGTGACATTTCTCGTAAAGAAGTGCGAACCATTACACGAGAAAATTGAGATTGAGCTCTTGAACTTCGACACTTAAAAGCGCAATGCGTTTGATACACTATATCAGTGTCCGACATGATGTGGGCTGCATACCACAATATAGATAGCGCTTTGGCCGAAGTTTGACGGAAATTACAGAGAACTCCAATGACGTAGGGGGTGAACGTCTTTTTCTGGTAAAATTGTGGGTGTCTGGCGTGCGGAGTCAAAAATAGAAACGTGAAAGGCCATTATGAAGTGCCGATCATTGTTGAAAAGATAACTATAGAACCGCAAGAAAAGTAGCGGCAGAAACGACCCACTAAACCCGAACGGCGCCGGACAATCAGAGTGAAGATTGATATTTTTGCCGGGGCGGTCTAGCATGATACTTCCTTTTTTTGGCGACTCACCGCCTCGCCTGACCCGGCCGTAATTCCAAGGGACAAGAAAAGAAAAAGCCTTCGATATAAATTGTCCATTACACTTTTATCTTAGCCGATGGGCGAAGAAGCGATGTATAAATTGCTCGTTCCATTACACGGTAGTTTAGGTCACTCAATAAATTGATGCTATAGATAGGTCTCTCTAGAAAAGAATCAAAGTAGTGTAAAACAAAAAATCGTAAACTGACAGCGTGGTCTCCCGAGTTAGGACATTTTGCGTGTTATAGGGAAGATAACAGCTGTCGGCGCATTGATTTCCTCAAAAGACATAGTCACAATTTCATTATACCAAACGTACTGCGTAAAGCACCGTTGCTTAATTCTGTTAAAAAGAGCAATGAATTAGGCTAGTTCGTGGCAGTTCATTTTGTGATTCTGTGAGTGCCAGATATCATGCTGCCTATAGTACGGTTGACGGTATGTTTGTGAGCGTATCATGCTAAAACACGATACGCATGTTCCAACGAAAATGAAAAAAAAACGCGAAATTCGCACAGTAACAATTAAATCGAATTCGTTGCTGATATTGGAGAGATAAAATATGAACTAGAGCAAGCGCTTATCAAGGTCAGACGCTGCTTGAAAACTAAATTTTGCGGTTTTAGATGCCCTAACCACGATATCGTTATGAGGCAGGCCGTAGTGGAGGACTCCGGAAACTTACACTATACCTGGCGTTCTTTAACCTGCCCCCAATGCATGGGACACGGGCACTTTTGCACTTCGCCCCCATCGAAATGCCGCCGCCGCGGCCGGGATTTGATTCCGCGACCTCGTGGTTAGCAGCGCCAACACTATAGCCGCTAAGCCACCACGGCGGGTTGCTGCCGCTTGAGCTGAAGAAGAAGTCCCTCCGCGCGGCCGCTGCTTCTTCGGTGAGACATTGTTTTCTGTTTTCTTCAAGAATCAGTGCAGTGTTGATACTTCGCTGTTGTCCAGAGAGAACGGACATCCCGTGGGATACCTGTGTGCTGGAGATCGCACAGAGTATCACGTGGTTTTGCTGCGCTCCGCAGCGCATCTACGCCTGCCACGGCGGTGGGCAGCAAAGAACACCGGCACGAGCCATATGTCCGACAGCGCCTTCCTAGGCGCATGAGTGCCGCAGAATCGGCGCCGCACTCGGAAGCCTGTGACACAACACGCGCCTAATGTCATCGCGCCGGCGACGCTACTTTTCAACGCTGCCCTACCTTCCAGCGCACCTTCAGTTAGTATGGCTGAGACAAGCAAAAGTGAAGCCAAGAAACCACGGGTTGACGACAAGACATCTACCTATGAGCTAAGCGAAGATGAAGACATAGACTGCGATGAAACGCCGTTCTCCTTGGTATCGTATAAAAAGAAGCGGCCTGAGGGAATTCCAGTTGTTTTCCGACCCTCACAGGAAGGGCGCAACTTCTGGCAAGCGAATCCAAACCGCGCTGCGTCGGAAATTGTCTCCGCGGCAAAGGAAAAAGTACAGTCATTCCGCGTAAATAGAGATAGAAGTTTCTCTGTCAACGTTACTTCAGTCTCATCTGCAAGACATCTACTGTCGATGAGCGAAGTGGCTGGTTTGGGAGTCAAACCATTCATTCTGGCACCTTATACCAAGAGAGAGAGAGAGAGAATGAAGAGGAAAGGCAGGGAGGTTAACCAGATATGAGTCTCCGGTTTGCTACCCTACACTGGGGATGGGGGATAGGGGTTAGAAAGATGACAGAGAGGAAAACGCAAAAAAAAAATGCACGCGCACACATGGAGACACACGCGCAAAAGGCGTTCCAGTTAAAGTCGTTCACACAGGCCGGTAGATCGCAAGAAGCGCAAAAGCGCTTGCACGGCCTTCTTCTGTGACGGTAGGTCCTTTCGATGTTGCAGAATTCTTTTTTCGGATAGCGGTTGGTCGTCCAGTTGGTCAAGTTCGTGGCTAAGGCATGCCCTCTGTGGACTGTACTGCGGGCAGGCGCACAAAATATGGCCAATTGATTCTTCATGGCCGCAGTGGTCACAGGTTGGGGTGTCGGTCATCCCTATGCGGAAGGCATAGGCTTTAGTAAAGGCAACGCCCAACCAAAGTCGATATGAAAGTGTGGCGTCTCTACGGCGAAGCTGTGATGGCGCTCGAAGACTTAATGTTGGATCAAGTGAGTACAGTCGCGGATTTGTTAAATGTGGCTCATTCCATTGCGACGCGGTGCACTGCCGAGCAAGTAGGCGGAGCTTCCGTGCCGCGTCAGTTCTAGAAAGAGGAATTGGGACGTGGTGCTCCTCAGTATGGGCTGAGCGGGCAGCGTGATCCGCCCGTTCATTGCCGATAATGCCGCAGTGACTTGGAAGCCACTGAAAGGTTATTTCGTGGCCTGCATCACTTATATGGTGTAATGTCTCTGTAATATGGAATATTAGTTGTTCGTGCGGTACGCGTCGTAAAGGTGACAGTAGAGACTGCAGTGCCGCCTTCGAATCGCAGAATATTGTCCATTTGTGTGGCGGTTCATCACCAATGTGATGAAGAGCAGTAAAGAGCGCTGCGAGCTCTGCTGCCGTCGATGTTGTCGCGTGGGTCGTCTTAAACTTGATTGTTGTAGCTTTCGCTGGTATGACGATTGCCGCCGCGGAGCTGCTTGGAAGGACAGATCCATCAGTGTAAATATGCGTAGAGTCACGGTAGTTCTCGTACAAATATAGTAGCGTGAGCTGTCTAAGGGCTGGTGATGACAGATCAGCTTTTTTCGAGATGCCAGGTATTGCGAGGTTGATTTTTGGCTGAGCGAGGCACCATGGAGGGATCGAAGGTCTCGCAGCCGGAGTGAAACAAGCTGGCAATGATTCATCATATGCAGTTATCGTTTGGCTGAAAGATGTGTGTGGCCTGTCCGCTGGTAGAGAGGCTAAATGGTGACGAGGAGTCCTGGCTAGATGCCTTATATGGGTCCTGAGTACTTCAATTTCAATGTGGGTCTTGACAAGGTGGTCTCTAGCGATTGCTATCGTAGCCACTGTTGAAGCACTCTGAGGCAGGCCTAGACAGATCCGGAGCACTTGACCCTGAAGACTTTGTATTGTGCGTAGATTCGTTTTGCCTGTGTTGTTTATTGCTGGCAAGCTGTATCGCAGAAATCCCAGAAAAAGCACCCTGTACAGTTGTAACATGGCACTAGGCGACATTCCCCAGGTCTTGCCAGCGAAAAACTTGAACAGGTGGCAGATGCCTGTCAACCGTTTTTTCACGTAAGATATGTGTGGGCTCCATGACAAGTCCCTGTCGATTATGACACCTAGAAACTTGTACGATCGGACCCGTCGTATTATTTGGCCATTTATCGTTACACTGTAGTTTGCCATGGGTTTGCGCGTAAATGGCACTAGTGCGCATTTCTCGGAGGAAATTTCCAGGCCTCGATTACGGAGGTAGATAGCAGTTTGTGTCGCGGCTTTCTGAATTCTCGCTCGCAGGTGTAGGCGTGTTACTGCAGATGTCCATATGCAGATGTCATCTGCGTACATTGATAGCCTGACTGTGGTTGGCACGTGCTCAAGTAGAGCAATTAGTGTTAGATTAAATAACACGGGGCTAAGAACACCACCCTGGGGGACGCCGCGGTAGCTATAATGTAGGGAAGTATGGCCTTCCTCGGTGCTTACAAAGAAGGATCGCATGGATAGATAGCTCCGTATCCATTGAAACATCCGACCACCCACTCCTACCTCTGCGAGAGCAGAGAGGATGGCTTCATGCGTAACGTTGTCATACGCCCCTTTGTTTGGATCGCACCGCTGGTACGAGTTGTTGTGGTCGTACCCGCTGGTACGATTTGTTGGGAACTCGGCGCTGACGCCCGTGGTTGTACCTGGGTCGCAAGCCCCAAGGGTAGCGTTGGCCTGGCGGCCTGGGGTACAACTGGAAGCATCCGAAGGTCCCGGCAAAGCATGAGTCGACTGGTAACAACAAAACAACTTGTTTATTTTAACATCGCAAAGAGTTGGCGGTCAGGTTGACCGAAGTAGAGAGACGGGAGAGCACTTTACTCAACAGAAGAAATCGGAGCCCTCCTTTTTGGCGTCCGGGGGCAGCTGTTTTTATACTCTCGCAGTTGAGGGCAAGAAGGAACCCCTCAATAGACGAGCACGTGATTGTACAATGGGCTAATGGTGACGCACACTGTCGTAGCGCCGCCGGTCGGGCACAAAGACTGGGAGGAGAAGGTAACTTCGGCTCTCGTAGCGCCTCTGGTCGGGCACAATGACTGGAAGGAGAGGGTGACCCCCTGCTGTCGCATCGCCGCCGGTCGGGCACAATGGCACATACACTCACACACGCACATGAAGACACGTGGCATCGGAACATGCCTGGAAACGCCTGGAAACGCCTGGCGGGGAGCGTTGCGGCGACGCCGAACGGGCCAAAATGTCTGCCGCCCCGCCGCAGTCGCGCCGGCAAAACCGCGCGTCGCAGACGAAACGCAACAGACCGCCCCGCCGGGGGAAGGAGATCCCGATGGACAGGGGACTGCATCCGCTGTCCGGAGGGATGTCGCTCGATGATGCTCATAACCGAAGTCGGGCGTCCCTCGACGTTTCTTGAGCGCAGCGCACAGAGAAGGCCTCGTTCTCTCGTTCAGGTTCGCACAGGACACTGCAAAGTGACTTCGGGAGAGTTCACATTTTTGTTCTCGTTCCCGGCAAGCGTTAGAACTACGCTGAAACTCAACCGCTCAGTCAGCAAGCACGGCACAACCCTCACTAAGCCCTGCCAGGCTCTTTCCCCTTTTATACCACTGCCTAGTTCCTTACAGTAGTCTAGCATCACTCAGAACGCGTCCACAAATTGGAAAATTGCACTAGAAAGCATATCATCACTTTGAAACACTAAACAAAAGCAATATGTTAAACAATCCTGCCTCAGGAAGAAAAACATCAGTAACAAACAATTTTGAGGCTGATTCCTACGTTAGGGGCTTCGACTTAAGCCATCGGCGTTACCGTTGAGACTCCCCTTTTTGTAACGCACCTCAAAGGAATATTGTTGCAAAGCGAGGCTCCAGCGCAGGAGGCGGCCATTTTTGGGAGAGATGGTCTGCAGCCATTGGAGAGGGCAGTGATCCGTCTCAATGATAAACCTCGAGCCGGCTAGATAGCATGACAATTTCTGAACGGCCCACACGAGACATGCACACTCTTTCTCGGTGGCGCTATACGCCTGCTCACGACTGGTCAGCTTACGACTAGCATACAGGACGGGGTGCTCTACTTCTCCCTTTTCCCGTTGGCACAGTACAACGCCCATGCCTCGCTCACTAGCATCGCACTGAACAACGAACCCTTTTGTATAGTCTGGCGATCGTAGCACAGGCTGGCTTGTTAGGGCACTCTTTAGGGCGCTAAAAGCTCTTTCCTTTGTCTCGTCCCAGACGACTGTTTGAGGCTCTGTCTTTCTTAGAGCATCCGTCAGGGGAGCCGCGATATCAGAGTACCTGGGGATGTACCTCTGATAGTAGCCGGCGACACCTAAGAACGACCGAATATTGGTCTTCGTGCGCGGTTGCGGAAAGTCTCGCACAGCGGCCACTTTTATTTCAGAGGGGCGGCGACGACCCTGACCAATCACGTGACCGAGGTAGACAACCTCGGCCTGTGCTAACTGGCACTTAGGAGCCTTTACTGTCAAGCCCGCTTCGCGCAGGCGGGTTAGCACTGCCCGCAAGTGTGCCATATGCTCAGACCAGGATGCGGAGAATATCGCTACGTCGTCTAGATACGGTAAAGCGAATTCTTGCTGTCCCCGCAACACTTTATCCATGAGGCTTGAAAAACAGTATGGCGCGTTCTTCAAACCAAAACTCAACACTTTAGGACGGAATGTTCCCATTGGTGAAATGAACGCCGCATACCTACTAGCCTCTTCTGTAAGTGGAACCTGCCAATAACCCCTGACAAGATCTAGGGTGGAAATAAACTGAGCGCTACTAACTTTCTCAAGGCGCTCCTCGATGTTAGGGATCGGATAAATTTGATCCTTAGTGATGGAATTAAGCCTGCGGTAGTCGACGCAAGGACGAGGTTCCTTGCCCGGTACCTCAACTAAAATCAAAGGGGAGGTATAATCACTCTCACCTGCCTCAATAACACCGAGCTGTAGCATTTTCTTTACCTCAGCCTCCATAATATCGCTCTGGCGGGGTGACACCCGATACGCCTTGGATCGTACTGGCTCTGGGGAGGTAAGTTCTATATTATGAGTAAGTACAGAAGTCCTACCAGGCCTCTCAGAGAACAGACCTTGAAACTCTTGTAATAGCTGGTGTAGTTCGGTTTTCTGCTCAGGCGACAGCGGTGCTTTACTGATAAGGTCACTAATGGCTTGACCGGTGTCTTCCCTGTTCGTCACTGAGCCTAGTCCCGGAAGCTCGACCGGAAGCTCTTCAGGAACGTTTACCATCATGCACACCACTGCTTCCCTTTGTCTATAAGGTTTGAGCAGATTACAGTGGTAAACTTGCTGTGCTTTCCGCTTTCCTGGCAGACTTACCACGTAGTTAACGTCCGACAGTTTCTGAACAATTCGTGCTGGGCCCTCCCACTGCACGTCTAGTTTGTTGTTTAGCGATGTGCGCAATATCATGACCTCATCGCCCACCTCAAAACGACGGGCCCTGGCTGTCCGATCATAATAAACCTTGGCCCTCTGCTGGGCCTTTGTCATTGCTTCACCTGACAACTCCTGTGCCCTTCTTAAGCGTTCGAGGAGCTTAAGCACGTACACCACCACGACTGGGTCGTCGCCCCTGCCTTCCCACGATTCTTGAAGCATGCGAAGCGGAGATCGAAGCGAGCGACCGTACACCAGTTCAGCTGGCGAAAACCCCGTAGCCGCATGCGGCGCGGTCCTTAAAGCAAACATCACCCCAGGCAGACACAGCTCCCAGTCAGTTCGATGTTCAAAACACAACGCTCTCAACACGCGCTTCATGACGGAGTGGAGCTTCTCAACGGAATTCGACTGTGGGTGGTACACTGAGCTGTGTAGCAGCTTTACCCCACACCTTTCGAGAAAAGTTGTCGTCAAAGCGCTAGTAAACACTGTGCCCTGATCTGATTGGATTTCCGCAGGAAAACCAACTCGCGCAAATATGGACAGTAGTGCATTGACTATCTCAACTGAGCTGAGTTCTTTAAGCGGCACTGCTTCAGGGAACTTTGTCGCTGGGCAGATCACAGTCAAAATGTGTCTGTACCCCGTGGCTGTTACCGGCAGAGGTCCCACTGTATCAATAACGAGCCGTCTAAAAGGCTCCGTAATGATAGGTACCAATTTCAACGGCGCCCTCGATTTGTCCCCTGGTTTGCCCACCCGCTGACAGGTGTCACATGACCTCACGAAGTGGTCTGCGTCCCGAAAACACCCTGGCCAATAGTACTCTTGCAAGAGACGGTCCTTAGTTTTCTTAACTCCTAGGTGTCCGGACCACGAACCCCCGTGTGACAAGCGCAACAGAGCCTGACGATAGCATTGAGGCACGATCAGCTGATCGAACTCCACTCCTCGGCGGTCTAGATACTTCCGGTACAGGACTCCACCTCTTTCCACAAAACGCGCAGTTTTCCTGGCGATACCTTCTTTGACATTGCAGCGCTCGTTTTCCAGGCTGCCATCCTTTTTTTGCTCGGCTATCAAAGCCGACCGGCTGACTTTTAGCAACCTATTAAGTCCGTCTGACGTAGGCGCGATGAGCAAATCAGTAGATAGCTCTTCTAACTTTCCCGCATCGGGATTTTCCTCTCCAGTATCTGGTGCCTTTAACGTTACAGACTCAAGTTTATTCAGTTCGGGCGTGCTCTGAATATCAGCTTGCTGCGCCTCTGACCCTTTTTCGTTGTTTGATAACGTCGGCCCCGCAACTACCGCCTTTGCAGCGAGCTCCCGAACCTTCGATCTGGTTAAGGCCTGAACACTAGCTTCACCAAACAAAAGCCCCTTCTCGCGCAGGAGGTGATCGGACCTGTTTGAAAATAGGTACGGGTACTGGGGGGGCAGCATAGATGACACTGCCGCCTCCGTCTCAAGCGCTCCGAAAGGTCCTTCAATAAGCACTTTTGCTACCGGCAGACACACGCTATGAGCTTCCACGGCTTGCTTGATCCACGCGCACTCGCCCGTGAACATATGGGGTTCTTCGTAAGACGGGTGAACTACATCCATCGTAGCTGCGGAATCGCGAAGCACTCGGCACTCTTTCCCGTTCACGAGGAGGTCTCGCATGTAAGGCTCGAGAAGCTTCATGTTCTCGTCAGTGCTGCCTAATGAAAAAAACACAACTTTTGGTGTTGTTTCCGGACACTGCGCCGAAAAGTGACCCGGCTTCTGGCACGTATAACAAACGCGCGCTCGCCTCATCTCGAACCGCTTCCTGCGTTTGGCTGCCGCCGTCTCCTTAGGTTCGGTCGCACTGCTTCCACTCGCATCCGCACTACGCGTGTTCCCCTTTGCTCTCATGGGTGTGAACTTCGGCCTCTCAAACTTCGAGCCAAATTCACCCTTTTGACCGTCCTTAGCTCCGCGAGCCCGACGCGTCACAAACTCCTCGGCTAGCTCAGCGGCTTTAGCCACCGTACAAACGTCTGGCCTATCCAAGACCCAGTACCGCACGTTCTCCGGTAACCGACTATAAAACTGTTCTAGCCCGAAACACTGCAGAACTTTATCGTGGTCACCAAACGCTTTCTCTTCTTTGAGCCACTCCTGCATGTTTGACATAAGCCTGTACGCAAACTCCGTATATGACTCACTTCTGCCTTTCTCATTTTCCCGAAACTTCCGACGGAACGCCTCCGCAGACAGCCGGTACTTTTTTAGCAGACTCGATTTCACTTTGTCGAAATCCTCTGCCTCCTCTCTATCCAAGCGAGCGACTACGTCGGCCGCCTCGCCGGGTAACAAAGTGAGCAAGCGCTGTGGCCACGTTTCCCGAGAGAACCCCTGCTTCTCGCACGTTCGCTCAAAGTTAACCAGGAACAAACCAATGTCCTCTCCAAGCTTAAACGGCCGCATCAGGTCAGTCATTTTGAACAATACGCGTTCTCCTGCACCGTGTGCCTGACTTCCATTACGAGCGCGTTCCATCTCTATCTCGAGACGCTTCATTTCCAAAGCGTGTTGACGGTCACGCTCTTCTTTTTTCTCTTGTTGCTCTCGCTCTTTCTGTTCTTTCCTTTCGCGCTCTTCTTTTTCTTTCTGTTCTTTAAGTTCGCGCTCCTGTCTTTTTGCAGTCTCCCTTTCCTCAATGGTCTCAAGGCATTCCGACAGCTCGTCATCCTCAGCTTCTAACTCAAGAATAGCCTTTAGCAGTTCCGGTTTTCTGAGTTTGTCTGAGACATCCAGACCCAACTCTCTTGCAAGCTCCAACAATTTCGGTTTGCGCAACGACTTCAAATCCATGGCTGCTCTGAATGCTGCTTTCTCTACTGCCTATTATTGTCTTGCCGCAAACTAACCCGGCAGCAACGACAACCACAATTACCAGCTCTGTTTCTAACACTAACAAAAGCCTGGCAAAGCTCAGAAGAAGAAAGTCCCGCACTCACCAAACCTCGCAGGCAGGAATTCAGCGCAGTCGTTCCGCTGCAGGCAACCAGTCATCACACAGGGCTCGTTGCACTGCTCCCGGATCGTCGTTGAGCTGCTCAGCATACAGTCAACTGCATCTCTTCGCTGCTGGCCTCCGTTGTCGCGATCTCACCGCTGGCAGACAGCTGTTTGGATCGCACCGCTGGTACGAGTTGTTGTGGTCGTACCCGCTGGTACGATTTGTTGGGAACTCGGCGCTGACGCCCGTGGTTGTACCTGGGTCGCAAGCCCCAAGGGTAGCGTTGGCCTGGCGGCCTGGGGTACAACTGGAAGCATCCGAAGGTCCCGGCAAAGCATGAGTCGACTGGTAACAACAAAACAACTTGTTTATTTTAACATCGCAAAGATTTGGCGGTCAGGTTGACCGAAGTAGAGAGACGGGAGAGCACTTTACTCAACAGAAGAAATCGGAGCCCTCCTTTTTGGCGTCCGGGGGCAGCTGTTTTTATACTCTCGCAGTTGAGGGCAAGAAGGAACCCCTCAATAGACGAGCACGTGATTGTACAATGGGCTAATGGTGACGCACACTGTCGTAGCGCCGCCGGTCGGGCACAAAGACTGGGAGGAGAAGGTAACTTCGGCTCTCGTAGCGCCTCTGGTCGGGCACAATGACTGGAAGGAGAGGGTGACCCCCTGCTGTCGCATCGCCGCCGGTCGGGCACAATGGCACATACACTCACACACGCACATGAAGACACGTGGCATCGGAACATGCCTGGAAACGCCTGGAAACGCCTGGCGGGGAGCGTTGCGGCGACGCCGAACGGGCCAAAATGTCTGCCGCCCCGCCGCAGTCGCGCCGGCAAAACCGCGCGTCGCAGGCGAAACGCAACACCTTTAACGTCGAGGAATAAGGATGCGCAGAGACGCTTACGGTGTTTCTCATGTTGAATGTAGGTCACCAGGTCGACGACGTTATCGATCGATGATCGACCGCGTCGGAAGCCCGCCATGGCATCTGGGTAGGTGTTGTGGTACTCCAAGTACCACTCCAGGCGTCCTAGGACCATCCTCTCCATTACTTTGCCCACACAGCTCGCCAAAGCGATCGGGCGATATGATGAGAGCTCCAACGGTGACTTGCCAGGCTTCAGCAGTGGAACAAGGCGACTTGTCTTCCAGATACGCCATGTGCCAGTTGAGTATACATAAGAAGAACTGGTTGACTTCCTGAAGGACTTTGGCGTGACATCTGCCCGTCGTCAGGCACGCTACAATCGCCAAGAAGATGGAGCGGTAGAATCACGCCCTCTAAGAACTGTCATTCTCCATTTCAGAGAAGACAAACCAATGCCGCAACGAGTGCATTTAGGTTTCACGAGTCATACCGTAGAAGAATATCACGGCTCTGCTCTGAGATGCTAAAACTGCCAGAGATTTGGACATTTATCGAAGAACTGCCGCAGTCCACGTCGCTGCAAGATATGCTCAGAAGACCACGACCATTCAGAGTGCAAGTCTGTGTGTCAGCCAAAGTGTGCCAACTGTGGCGGAAACCATACAGCTTCCTTCTCCGGGTGCCCTCAGAGCAGAGCTGCCTCAAGGTTGCGCAGACATGAGTTGAAATACGGAAGGCTGCCTCCTCGTAATGCGCCCCCACCCAACCTTGATGCTGTAAGATGCGCGCCTCCAACTGCCAACAAAGAGAAAGAGCAAGTGGTCAATATGAACTATTCTGCAGCTCTAAAGCACTCAGGTCGACAACGTTCTGACAGCGAGCGACACGAACCACCTCCAGAGAACACTACTCACCTTGTCCAGGCTTCGAGTGAACTTCGCGGACCTTCTAAACAAGGCCCTGTGCCATTGACACAGCAACCTCACCTGACATCTGAGCGACTACCTCAACATTCGGCTCAACCACATCTGTCATCCCAGCGACCATGTCAGCCAATTCTTCAGCGACCTGCTTCGAGCGCGCAAGGAGCTTCAGCGTCGTTTGGTGATTACACGTCTTTACCCGTGGCACAGATGATCCTGCCCATGCTATTCACAGCTCTGCGTGCAATTCTCAGTGCCATTCCATACGCAAACAACCTTCCACAGGTAAAAGCACTGCTTTCTATGGAATCGTTGGTGCTTCCACAACCACCAACAGCTCCACTGCAGGCTTACAATGAATAATCGTTAAAACAATGTTTTCATATTTCAGTGGAACGCTAATAGCCTTCAAAATAAGTCAGCTGATTCTAGCAAACTACTAGCTCAACATAACTTTCCTGTTTTATGTATACAGGAGGCAGGCGTACGAGATGACTTTCGTCTTTCGAACTATGTTATATATAAATCATCGCGCATTGCTGGAAGTAGCAGAGCGATGTTATGCGTGAGAAAAGACCTGCCGTCCTATTTACTACAGCCGAGTGATTTAAATATACCGGAGTTCGTAGCATACCCGCCGTGGTTGCTCAGTGGCTATGGTGTTGGGCTGCTGAGCACGAGGTCGCGGGATCGAATCCCGGCCACGGCGGCCGCATTTCGATGGGGGCGAAATGCGAAAACACCCGTGTGCTTAGATTTAGGTGCACGTTAAAGAACCCCAGGTGGTCAAAATTTCCGGAGTCCTCCACTACGGTGTGCCTCATAATCAGAAAGTGGTTTTGGCACGTAAAACCCCAAATATTATTATTATTATTAGTTCGTAGCATGCAAGATATCGTTTAGAAATACAAGCGTCACCGTGATCAGTCTTTATCTACAATGTTGTAGCAAAATATCAGTAGACAGCTTGGTGAATGTGTTTGGTATCGCAAACTCACATGTGCTGGTTTGTGGGGATTTCAACGCACATAACGTCATCTGGGGCAGTGAATATAATGATTCCCGCGGAAGCATTATAGAGTCTCCCACAGAAAAAAGTAATCTGATCGTGTTAAATGACAGCTCTCCGACTTTCTTGCGGGGGCTCGTTACTCAAGCTGTATAGATGTTACGCTCTGCTCACAAGACCTTCTTGATTGCGTCGAATGGTCAACGGATATAGAAACGCACGGTAGTGATCATTTTCCGATCCTGGTAAAACATCGCCTCATAGGGAGTGAGGGGACCCGCCGCTACTCAAAATATACTAATTGGCAAAGTTTTCGGCACCATTTAAGTAATTCATTGGGCGAAAATCCGAACTTTCAAAGTTTTGCAAATATATTGTGTGGGTCTTACAAGATCTGCACAAAGCAAGTCATTGTTCCAAATGAATACGCTGCAGTCGACGGCGAATATGAGTGCCTAAGAGCGATTAGAAGACGCGCAGAACGGGCTTACCGCCGCAGTGGAAAGCTGGATGACTACAAGATGGCACAGAAAGTTCAGTCAACTTCGCGCAGACGCTTACAAAAATTAGGTACAAGAAAATGGCGAGAATACTGCGCGTCGTTGTCTCCGTTTACTCCAGTTTCTAGAATATGGTCCGTTGTCCGATCTTTTAGTGGTCCAGTTACCCAGATCCATCCCTTTCGAGCCCTTGCCGTAGCTCGAAGCACTCCGGAAACATCTGTTGCTGACGAATTTTGTCAACTTATATCCAGACCAGGAATTCCGTTTACTTGCCTACAATTTGCAAGTTCGACAACACTAGCAGAACAGAAGGTTCGTACGTGCTTTATATCACAACATCCACAACTTGATTGTGAGTTTAGATTAAATGAATTGAAAAGTGCTCTTTCGTCATGCCGTACAAAGACAACCGCAGGTCCAGATGGTGTTACGTATGTGATGTTAAAGAACCTAGGTCCAGTAGGAAGAATGACTCTTTTGAAGATATTTAATGATATCTGGATAAGAGAAACTCTACCGGATTCATGGAAATTAGCTCGGGTAATTCCAGTGCTAAAACCAGGAAAAACTCCCCTTTGTCTTTACTCCTACCGACCCGTCAGTCTCACAAGCTGTTTTTCCAGACTAATGAAGAAGATGATAGACAGTCGACTGCAATGGTAGTGTGAACACACAAATGTGTTTTCCGACCACATGACTGGTTTTCGACAAAATCGTTGTACAATGGATGCAGTATTAGATATTGCCACATACGTCAAACATGAACGAAGCGGCGGAAATGTGACAGTAGCAGTATTCTTAGACATTCAAAGAGCATTCGACACTTAAGTCACATACACGTCCTTGCTGGTATGTTAGAGCTTGGCCTACATGGTCGAACGCTGCGATGGGTATCAAATTTCTTGAAAGATAGAAAAATATTTATGGAAACAATTGAAGGAGAAAGTAATTATCACAGCATCACGCAGGGCATTCAGCAGGGCAGTGTTCTCAGTCGGTTTTTATTCAACTGTGTCACAAGCCTTGCCACAAAAACTCCCGTCTGGTCTACGGTATTTTCTGTACGCAGATGACATCTTGTATATGGGCCTCTGGTTCTAATATACAAGACATTCAAAGAGCGCTGCAAGAGGGTCTTGATAGTATCGAGACCTTTTAAAAGAAAGAGGCATGAGTCTTTCATACGCAAAGACAGCCGTACTTCCTTTCACTAGACAACAGTTGATTGATTTCCAACTTAGGCTTAACGGGCAAACTTTGATGTTTAGGAAAGAGCATAAATTTTGTGGAGTTATTCTTGACCGCCAACTTACATGGGCTTCACACATCCGCGCAATTGAAAAACAGACCAATGCAGTCATAAACGTACTTCGGCGACTCGCAGGCATAACGTGGGGGGGATCAGTCTCTTCGCTACTACAAGTTCATAACGCACTCATTAAACAAAAGATTGCTTACTCGGCGCCCACTCTCCATGGTTTATCGCAAACTTCTGAGGAACGTCTTCAACGTTTACTAGCAAGGGGGCTGCGAGTGTGTCTTGGGGTTCCGCAGGCTACCTCGAGTTCTTTAGTAATTGCTGAAGCTCGTCCCCCCCCATTTCCAGTCATACGAACGGTTGAAACATGCCGACATATTTATCGCACCTTAGCCCAACACGAGAAGCATCCATTAAACCTCGCGCTCACCGAAAGAAACAAAAGCAAAATTCACGATGTTGTTCCAGAACATAAAGCATTATTACCAAGATTTGAATTACGCAAAGCGTATGTTATAGTTACCCTCCCTGGATGTTAACATGCCCTAAGATAGAATTATCGGTTGACGGGATTATATCTAAGAGAGACATGTTCATAGTAGCCGCACCAGCAACTGACACTCTTCCAAATTTACTTATTATATCCCCAGTACATCTACGTTTATACAGATGGTTCGTGTCATAAAAATTCCTCAACTTCAGCATTCGTCATTCCACATTTAGCGCTAGAGCAAACTGTTAAATTATCCCGGGAGACATCTTCCACCATGGCAGAACTATTTGCAATCCTGTGTGCTTTGCGTTTCATAACATTAGAAAAACATTGTCAAAAATTTGTTGTCTTTAGCGATTCGCAAGCCGCTCTCACGTTACAACAGAGCAATAAGAAAAATTCTTGGAACACTTCGATATTGTATGAGACGCTCAAAGAACTTACAAAAGCAAGCGCAATGAACCAAGTAATTGCATTTAAGTGGATTCCTGGGCACTGCAATATTCCTGGTAATACTGCAGCGAACGCAGCTGCGAATCGAGCGCACAATAACGCAGAGACAACCAATCTTCCCCTATTGCGTAGTGAAGTCCGTCTGATCCTGAGACAGATTTCTTGTCGTCTCAGCAAAACTACCTGGTTTGACCAGCAAACTAAAAACTCGGAGTTATACTCTATAGACCCATGTATAAACTTATCAATGCCGGAAACTCTAAGAGACAACAGAAAAATTGAAACTTTGGTACACCGGCCGCGTCTTGGTACTGCATTTACAAAGCACTTCTTGTACAGGATAAAACGTGTCTCTAGTCCGCAGTGTTCTTGTGGCCATCCAGACGAAGATGTGAATCATCTTCTTCTCGAGTGCACGAAATACGACCCACAAAGAAGGGTACTGCTAGCAAATTTGTTGATGTTAGACACAAGACTATTCACTCTAAAAAATATACTTGGCCCATGGCCAACTGCGGGCCTTCAAAAAAGAGCGCTTCTTGCTCTGAAAAAGTTTTTAGAGGACACCAGCATTTTGGGAAAATATTAGGTATCAGATGATCCGAATACGCTAAATGAGTAACACAAGCGTTGTCTGTGGTTCATAGTTGGTTTATGTGATGATCGCAACTTTCACGCAATATGTATAATTCTGTTCTGTACTTGGAGTGTATTACAAGTGTTGTGTGTTTTGGCTGTTCAAAACATCGGACTTTATATATGCGTACGTGGACTGAACTAATGCACACAACTTTGCGACTCATGTACTGTGGGACTGTATATCTTTTATTGATCCGGTGTTCTACTGAGTGTTATATTTAGTGTCGCTATTCTCCCTTATTGCGCAAATTTCTTTCGTCTGCGAAGTGACAAGGAGTAGCCGGTGCCACCACATAAAGGCGCCAACCTCTCCTAACATTCACTTCAATAAAAAAAAACTGTAGGAAAAAAAAACACTGTTAGCACGGTGTGCTATTCATAGCTGCATATAAAAGATTACGCATGAAAACGCAGACAAAATTTAAGCCAAGCTTAACCAAATCAGTGATGCCTTTAATAAATTCTACATAAAGGACCGATGGTATCGTTTAGTTTTGATATTGGCACGCTTATTTAAGATGTAGTGAATTCTGCGCGGGCTTTTGATTATAACCCTTCACAAGACATGCGAAAACAAGGCTTCGTTGAGGAACTTACCAGTGTGTATGTATATACCATTAATCATTATGACAGTCGCTTTGAGTGGACACAGATCTAAACAAAATGAGCTCTAGTGAGGGCACCTTTCACTATAGCACTATAGTGACAGGCTAACAGCCGCCGATCCAGAATATGTGTAGTAATAAACCTCTCCGTCTAGCTTCCTGGCGCCGCGTAAAAGCATTGGGCTCGTAATTATGGGGTCGTGGGTTCTAATCGCATCCTAAGCACTTTTTAAAGACTTTGCTTCCTTATTAGTTTCGTCGTTTGACTTCTGCAGTACTTGCTATTTTGTCCTACACTTCACCACGCCTGACACGGAGGACACTTGCCAAGGGGAGCAACGCGACCCGTTGTGTAGCTTTAGGCGAGGGGACCGGGGGGATGTAAGAGTTGGTGTCGGGCATGTCTAGAGGGGTAGCTGGCCCATGCCGTCGTCCGACTCATCCTCGCTAAGGACATTGTTGAAGTGAGGAACGTGTTCTCATCGAGAACGAGGTGTACTGGGCTTATTTACAATATCTGCACGAAGAGTGGCGAACGTTACGTCTCATCGGTCTTGCATGATTGAATCGAATCACAGAGAGCAGCAGGAAAAGTCGGCTTAAACGCCCTTCTCCCCTCCCTAGCTCCCTAGGCCAGGGAAATCTGCCGTCCCACCTTCGTCCAATCGGAGCGTCCAAAGTCGTCGAAGGACCCGCGTTGAGGGCGAGGGTATACACAATCACTGCGGCACCTTTGTTCACTGAACACACGGAAAGAAGGGGAGCTTCGTAGACAGGGGCTTTCATGATTGACTCAAACTGGCGCGTCTTGGTTCCTGAGATGACCTAGCAATTAGCGGAAGCGTCTGTCAAACGACTATGGCGGTTACCGGAGTAATGCCGTTGAACATTGAACACCCTTTCCAGGAGTTTCTTGCTTCCATCGTCCTTGATGGCGTTGCGCCTAGTTTTGCGTACGCAAGCCGCTTGCGTACGCAAGAACTAGGGGCGACGGTACTGCACATGCGCCGGCCACTACGTCTACTTGCGTGCTTGGGCTGTTGGCGCTGCCGAAAACATCGCTGCCCTAAGAGTATGGACCCTAGAATATTGGCTAATCTGCCGTCCGCCGACGGGAGCGAGGACTGTTTTCGAATGACGTGGCGCTGCGAGCAGTTCTTATGCTACGAGGTGGCGCTCGGCGCCCGGCTGCGTGTTGCGGAAACGCGCGCTCAGCGTATAGTTTAGCCGTTTAAATCTTTTAATGATGTTCCGCCGCTGTGTACTTGCCCCGCATTAGAGCAGTATTTTTTACTGGTGTGATGACAGGTTTTAGCTGCGTAGAAACTCCTGGAAAGGGTGTTCAATGTTCAACGGCATTACTCCGGTAACCGCCATAGTCGTTTGACAGAAGCTTCCGCTAATTGCTAGGTCATCTCAGGAACCAAGACGCGCCAGTTTGAGTCAATCATGAAAGCCCCTGTCTAGGAAGCCCCTGTCTTTCCGTGTGTTCAGTGAAGAAAGGTGCCGCAGTGTTCACGAAGAATTTTTGCTGAGCCGTATGGAGCGTACGACTCAGAACACAAAGCGATTGCGCAGCCTGTAACAGCTTGAGCACTGAATTTATTTATTCGTGCCATACTGCTGCCCTTTGGCAGCCAGGGCCGCAGTGGTTAAAGGTAAAACAATGAACTTGAAGGGGCCCTTAGTTACCCCAATGCGAAAGCATTGCGACCACCTCGCGATGCAATTCACTTTCAGTCGTCTTAATTTAACTTCGTCCTAATTAAAAAACAAAGGTCGTGCGTTGGACTCTCACCAAAGGTCGTGAGTTTGAGTGCCTTAATTAACTCTAATTACCTTCGCACTAATTAACACCAAAAGTTGTGGGTTGGACTCCCACCAAAGGTCGTGAGTGCGAGTGTCCTAATTGCCTGTAATTACCTTCGCCCTAATGAGCACCAAAAGTTGTGGGTTGAACTCCCACCAAAGCTTGTGAGTTCTAGTGTCTTAATTAACTCTACTTTAATTACCTTCGTCCTAACCAACACCAAAAGTTGTGGGTTGAACTCCCACCAAAGGTCGTGCGTTCGAGTGTCTTAATTAGCTCTACTTTAATTAGATTCGCCCTAATTAACACCAAAGTTATGGGTTGGACTCCCATTAAAGGCCAAGGGTTCGACTCCCACCAAAGGTCGTGAGTTCGATGTCTTAACTCTATCCTAATTAATTGTGCCTTAATTAATTTCACCTTAACACCAGGGGCCGTGGATTCGACTCCTACCAGTGATGTGGGGTCGAGTGCCATAATGAACTGTAGCTTAATTAAACCTGCCTTTATTCACTCTGCCTTAAATGACTCCACATTAATTAACATTGCCTCAATTAAATTTGAATTAATTGACGTCATCAACTCCCTCGATTGGCTCACTTGAATTTTTGGACCATCGGGGTCACACCAACGCCGACAACGCCGGATTTTCCGGTTCGTGAGCCATACGATGTTTCCGCATTAATAACCAACATGAAGTACAAGTGTGCGATGAGGCAGTAGAGGGTAAAAATCAAAATCAAAGCCAAGCTTGTTCAAAACCTATACAAGACAAAATAACGCACTTCCAGTTAAGGGTGAGCAAGAACAGTGAGAACAAATAGCAACACATAATAACATATCAAATTCCAAACGGCAAAAGTAAACAAAACGAAGAAAAATATCAATTGCGAAGCATGCGCCGCTGATGTGATGCAAGGAAATGGCGCGACATGTAAAGTTGATAACGCGCATGGTCAAGGAGAGCACCCGAATATGTTTCGACAATATATAAAATTGTGGAAGCATGTTCCACTGCGCGATAATCCTGCGCAAGCAATCAAGCACACAGTCAAAAGAAATTATAAATGGCAGAATGAAGAACTTTTATAAAACAGTGTAAACAAATCACAGCACACAACATCCGATGAAATGGCAAGAGAAGATAAATTATAAAAAAAGACAATTACCAAGGCCGCTGAGCGTGCGTTCCCGATGTACTGCAATTGCCGAAATGCAATTGCAGTACAAATGTTTAGCTTTTCTTTCTTTGCTGTCCCTTTATTATCGAGAGACTTCGTGAAAACTGGAGATGCAGAAGTGTGGTAAGCCCACCCGCGCCTACCCACCGCGGTGCATGCGGGCAGCGAAGCAAACGACAGGGAAGAGCGTGTACCAGTAGGACTGCTCGCAGCGCCCTCTGCGCTTTCATTCTAAAAGCGTCCCGCCTGCTCTATACGGAGCGGCGCGCGGACGGCAGACTAGCCAATAATCTAGGGAACATACTGAGAGGTCACGTTATTCAGGTCACTCGCGCGGTGTACGAGAACTTACGAGAGGCGAGACCATCCGAGGCAAGCCGCCCATCCCGCCACACGGACGGTGAACATGGCATGCAGGAGGCTCTAAATAAGCAAAGCGTAGACCACAACGGTTTATGCTGCACGAGACGCCTAACTACAGTTTACCAAACGCAACTTTGGATTGCTTCGGCTCGGCCTCAGCCGTAACGTAGATAATCTTATACATAGTTATAATATATATATATATATATATATATGTATATATATATATATATATATATATATATATATATATATATAGTGCAATGGAAGTCGGTGGTAACTCCGTTAGGCAGGATACCAGCAAACTATCGCAGGAGACGAAAGATCTGATCAAGAGACGCCAATGTATGAAAGCATCTAACCCTACAGCTAGAATAGAACTGGCACAACTTTCGAAGTTAATCAACAAGCGTAAGACAGCTGACATAAGGAAGTACAATATGGATAGAATTGAACATGCTCTCAGGAACGGAGGAAGCCTAAAAACAGTGAAGAAGAAACTAGGAATTGGCAAGAATCAGATGTATGCGTTAAGAGACAAAGCCGGCAATATCATTACTAATATGGATGAGATAGTTCAAGTGGCTGAAGATTTCTATAGAGATTTATGCAGTACCAGTGGCACCCTCAACGATAATGGAAGAGAAATTAGTCCAGAGGAATTCGAAATCCCAAAGGTAACGCCGGAGGAAGTAAAGAAAGCCTTGGGACATATGCAAAGGGGGAAGGCAGCTGGGGAGGATCAGGTAACAACAGATTTGTTGAAGGACGGTGGACAGATTGTTCTAGAGAAACTGGCCACCCTGTATACGCAATGCCTCATGACCTCGAGCGTACCGGAATCTTGGAAGAACGCTAACATAATCCTAATCCATAAGAAAGGGGACGCCAAAGACTTGAAAAATTATAGACCGATCAGCTTACTGTCCGTTGCCTACAAACTATTTACTAAGGTAATCGCAAACAGAATCAGGAACACCTTAGACTTCTGTCAAGCAAAGGACCAGGCAGGATTCCGTAAAGGCTACTCAACAATAGATCATATTCACACTTTCATCGGGTCACAGAGAAATGTGCGGAATATAACCAACCCTTATATATAGCTTTCATTGATTACGAGAAAGCGTTTGATTCTGTCGAAACCTCAGCAGTCATAGAGGCATTACGGAATCAGGGTGTAGACGAGCCGTATGTAAAAATACTGAAAGATATCTATAGCGGCTCCACAGCCGCCGTAGTCCTCCATAAAGCAAGCAACAAAATCCCAATAAAAAAAGGCGTCATGCAGGCAGGGAGATACGATCTCTCCAGTGCTATTCACAGCGTGTTTACAGGAGGTATTCAGAGACCTGGATTGGGAAGAATTGGGGATAAAAGTTAATGGAGAATACCTTAGTAACTTGCGATTCGCTGATGATATTGCCTTGCTTAGTAACTCAGGGGACCAATTGCAATGCATGCTCACTGACCTGGAGAGGCAAAGCAGAAGAGTGGGTCTAAAAATTAATCTGCAGAAAACTAAAGTAATGCTTAACAGTCTCGGAAGAGAACAGCAATTTACAATAGGCAGCGAGGCACTGGAAGTCGTAAGGGAATACATCTACTTAGGGCAGGTAGTGACGGCGGACCTGGATCATGAGACGGAAATAGTCAGAAGAATAAGAATGGGCTGGGGTGCGTTTGGCAGGCATTCTCAGATCATGAACAGCAGGTTGCCATTATCCCTCAAGAGAAAAGTATATAATAGCTGTGTCTTACCAGTACTCACCTACGGGGCAGAAACCTGGAGGCTTACGAAAAGGGTTCTACTCAAATTGAGGACGACGCAACGAGCTATGGAAAGAAGAATGATAGGTGTAACGTTAAGGGATAAGAAAAGAGCAGATTGGGTGAGGGAACAAACGCGAGTTAATGACATCTGAGTTGAAATCAAGAAAAAGAAATGGGCATGGGCAGGACATGTAATGAGGAGGGAAGATAACCGATGGTCATTAAGGGTTACGGACTGGATCCCAAGGAAAGGGAAGCGTAGCAGGGGGAGGCAGAAAGTTAGGTGGGCGGATGAGATTAAGAAGTTTGCAGGCATGGCATGGCCACAATTAGTACATGACCGGGGTTGTTGAAGTATGGGAGAGGCCTTTGCCCTGCAGTGGGCGTAACCAGGCTGATGATATATATATATATATATATATATATATATATATATATATATATATATATATATATACATATATTTATATATATGTGTGTGTGTGTGTGTGTGTGTGTGTGTGTGTGTGTGTGTGTGTGTGTGTGTGTGTGTGTGAGTGTGCGTGTGTGTGTGTGTTTGTGTGTGTGTGTGTGTTTGTGTGTGTGTGTTAACTGCTTTTAGTATTTGACTTCATATGCTAGATTTCATATTTTAAAAATGATAGCGCTGCAACGATCATACGTTGATGGTACTGCTAGCGCATGCGACCTCAGTGCGGCTTGCGTTTGGGGCCGCTAACATCGACGTGTTTCCGCTTGCGTACGCAAACGCAAACGCACCCAAGCGCTAGGGGTCCCAACGCCTTGCGTCCCCTAAAGCTCTGTCATGAATGACGCGTAGGTACGTTGCTACTGTGTGCGCCAGTGAGAGGGGCCCCAACCACAGACTAGCGAAACTCTGTGCACATAACGTGCGATGTAATAGAAAAGGGCTCCCTCACTTTAGCAACTACACGGTGATAGGGCCCGTCACAATAGTGTATAAACTATTATGACCTGCCCTCTCACTGTAGTGTGTGGCCCAAAACAATAACTTACTAAAGCAATGACTAAGCAATTGACATATTATAAAAAAATATATTCATTTCCTTTCCCACACACAAAAGAAAACCCCCATCGATGCAAAGAAAAGTGGTAAACCATGCACATACTTCATGCTGTGCTGCCCTGTTTTAAGTAGTTTGCTTTGAAAAGGTTGGCGCGAGCACAACTCTCCCGTCATGAAACACTGACCTCTGAACGGCGGAATGTAATTTTTTATAAATAAACGTAGAAAGAGGCTTGTTGTTGCTAGGGTCACACATAATCTAGTTGCTGCAGGTCTCAACAGCGACTCATTAGCTGTCACGCACGCATGCGAGTGCCGGTAGTGCGTATACAGGTAAGTTATTCTTCCACGGTTTTATTTATCTGATTACATGAAAGCTTGGTTAGACTACTTTCAATTTGGTAAATCTCCCACAACGCCCGAAGTAGTTAGCTAATTGGTTACAAAACACCAAAAAAGTTCCCCTGAAATATTACCGCACACAGCGGAATGACCTTTAGTCACTTATGTGCGTCCATGTGTCAAATTTGGGAACATTTTCCCATTCAAAATAATGCGAATTTCTCTTTTGTTGTAGCTATGTTCTGCTTGCAGATGTATCTTCAGTAACGCGACGTATGCATTCTATCGCAACGCATGTACGCCGAGCCCGGCGCTATACCTCAACATCTGACAGAAACGTACGTTTTCTCTGGTGCGAACTACACGTTAGCGTTCAGCCCAACCAAAGACAAAAACATAGACGACGACCACACAGTGAGTTTCCTCAAACTGTTTGGATGTTGGAAACAGTTAGTTCCATGTCTTGGTATTTGTCGCACCAAAAGCTAACATGTACAGGCTGTCGCTCGTGCAGTCTCTGGGTCTTGTTGCTGTTTAATAACTGCACGGCTCCGAGTCACGTTCCGTGTGACCAACAAAGGAACGCACGCTCCATCGCCAAGAAATGAGGCCATTCTAACGACGCGTTCCAAACGGGAATTTTCGAGGCGGTTTTCGCTTGCTATTATCTGAACTTCCCAGCGTTTTCTTTTGATCAGATATTGCTCTCCTCGTTCATGGGTGCAGAGAAACTGTTCTTTTGTTACTTTTATTTTAACACCGCTCAAAGGACCCGTGAAAAACTAAGCAAATTCACGACGTGTCAGCGGGAAAATGCATTTGCGAACGGCCTATACACTTTTGGCACAGGTGTCGAAATTTTCGAAACCCCTCCCTCCCCCCCCCCCCCCCCGCCCTGTCGCGTCGAGAATGAGAGCCGCTAAACAGATCCCCCAACTCGGGAAGCCAATTTAAATCAGTCTCGCCCTGAATACACAGGTGGCGGCCCCGCGTGCTGCGAGATGTACGTTTAGCCATCGAACCGTTTAAAGTGCGCCAGGTCGCGCCAGTCAAGTGATCACGCCGCCACAGCACGCTTGACTGAACGCGGCGGCCAGTAAGACAAGGGGAAAGGGGAGGCGCAGTTCACGGTAGGGAAATGGTTGCGCACTGCCGAGTTGTTACAGAGGGACCCGTATTGAGGGTGAGCCGCGGAGAGCGGCGTGTCGTGGCTGTCGCTTCAGGATCGACCGAGGCGTGCGCCTTTCGCCGCGCGCTCCCTGTTCGTTCAGGCGGATGGCGACGACGCCTCCCCCGGTTTGATCAGGTTTGGCCGCCCGCCGCCTTCCATGGTCCACTGCTTTCAAGGTCAGGGATGTGTACGCTCCCGAAGCGAGCCTCCGCCGATGGCTTCGGGTCTCACGTGACTCAAAAGCACCGACCAACGGCGTTAGACGACGCGGCGTAGTTGCGGGCCCGCCGCGGGTGCGGCGACGGGCGGTTCGCGCCCGCAGGCCCGCCGCGGCCCCACCGACCAGTGGATGCAAACGCGGAAGTACAGCACTCGGCGGCGAGCGGGTAATTACCGGCGGCTCCGGGAGCAGCGCGCCTGTACGGAGAGAAGAACGTTCTCGAGAAAAGGCGTCGCTTGTAGTTTCTCTCGCGCCTCCGAGGTCGTGCGGCTCGAAGAACGCGCGGCCACTCCTTGCTGGCGCGCGCAGCAGACCCGACGCCGCGTACCGCATCGACGCGGACGTTAGATCCGTATAGGGGAAGGCGGCACGCGATGAAACGCAAGCGGCAGTGTAATGAGAAGAAGCGACAGCCCGCTTTAGCGTCCCGTAATTCCTCAATATTGAGCTGTCTTGCGCAGAGTGCTGGTTGAGTGAAGCAGAAATCCTCAGCTTGCCACGGAGAAACAAATATATACAGTGAAGATGAAGTTTAAGCGAACAACTTGTTCCTACTGTTTAGAATATAACCAGAAGAAAAATCTATGTGAAACGAAGCGGATAACTAATGCTTTACATCTATATGCGACGCGTGCAGCCCTAGATAATCATTTTTATCCTCTGTAACGCGTACTCTCGCGTTATGTTTGTTTTTGCACAACACACATCACCCCTCTAACATCATGCAACATTTATGCATGTTGATAGGCTACACCGATGACAAGTTATGCCGAAATTCCAAGCAGCAGTTCATAGAACGGTGCACTTTCAAGCTTCGACGTCGCGGTGTAACGAGCACCAAGGCGATCTTTGACGCTTGTCGACAAAGAATGGTCAGGGTAGGCTTATGCACAGAGAAGTGCGACGCATATCAAGATGCATTTAAGGCGCCTACATCCCTTGTGGCTCAGTGACGCATACCAATTCTGGGGGATTGACTAAGAATGGGCATATACCCAATAACACCTACCCACTGACCCAAGAATGGGGAAACCCAAATTTAAGAGAATCGAAGAAATCGTTGACTATCATGCGCTCTTCCATTAAGAGGTGTGGCCGTAAGGCATAAAGGTGGTTCCGTTAAAGACAAGAACAATTACAGAATAATCTCAATGCTTCCCATCTTTGCAAAGACAGCGGAAAACATAATACATAACATACTTTCTCGCTTTCTGATGATAAACAATATAATAGTAAGTGAACAATTTGGGTTCAGAAAGAACAACTCGTCTGAAAGTGCACTTCTTGAAATAAAAGAGCGCATACTAGAGAATATTGAAAGGAAAATAGTTACGCTGGGAATATTTCTGGACTTCAGAAAGGCTTTCGACTGTGTCCAACATGATGTGCTTTTAAGGCCTTTTAATAGACTCCAATTAAACATCAGTAAAACGAAATACTTACTCTTCCGGCCGCGAGGAACCCACCCGGCTGTAAAATAGAATTTAAAATTTCAGAACGTTACCATCGAACAATCTTTATCAGTTAGATTTTGGGGGATGACATTTCAAGAAAACCTTTCATGGACGCCTCACGTTGACAAGCTCCGAAGTGAGCTGCGGCGAGCTGTTGGAATTTTAAATGAAGTAGTATATCATATCCCGTCTGTGGTGAAAATGCAGATACAGTACGCGCTTGTTCATTCCCGGCTACGTTAGTGTTCTTGAGTATTGTCAACAACGACTAAGACTAACCTAGAGCGTCTTTTTTCTTTGCAAGAACGAGCGGTGCGTGCAATCTGGAATTTATAACTTTCGGAAGACACTATGCACTTTTTTTAAATCAAATAAAATATTGCCTATTCATAAATAATGTAAATATAGACTGACCTTAGAACTTTCGCACCCGCAACGAACGACTACAAGATTCCAAACCAGATATGAAGCGGAACCTGTTCCGTACTGCCTACGAAGGAATTTGATAACCAGGCAATGTTCCCGTACAAAATATGGAGATCAAAAACTAACTTTTATGATACCAAATCCACTGAACGAATATCCAGAAATAGCTGAGGCACCCGGTACAGCTACCTCCCTGCAGAAACTCAGAAAACAACTCAGGAAATTTTTTCTTAATACAAACTAAAGATAGTGTCGGACTGATTTTAGTTGGTTTCCGTTTACTCTGCGAGTCTTTTCTTTCATTGTGAAAGTCCGATGTATGTTCTGTATCCGGACGACTGCTGCTTAGACATACCTGTATCATGTACCTGTATTCATATGTTATTGATGTCAAAAAAGGAGAAAAATTTTTATTGATGTCTAAATTTTACCATGTTTCAAACTGCCGCATTTCTTTTTTTTTTTTCATTACATAATGTGGTTGTGTGACCGCAGCTGCCAAGGGTGGCACGGCCCAGTCAGGCACGTTCACTGCCTTTTGTCGCGTCCCACAAGGCATTTCCGTAAGCAATGTTTTGTCTTGAATAAATGAATAAAGAAAGAAAGAAAGGTGCGTGTGATTTAGAGGTGCCAACGAGCCGGACTTATATGTGCGGATTTATGTCGTGAATATTTTAAATGAAATTGTAGGGTTTCACTTGCCAAAACCGCGATGTCATTCTGAGGCCCGCCGTGGGGGGGGACTCCAGAAATTTGGACCGCCAGGGTTTCTTTAACGTGCACCTAAATCTAAGCACACGGGTGTTTTCGCATTTCGACCCCATAGAAATGCGGCGGCCGTGGCCGGGATTCCATCCCGCGACCTCGTGCTCAGCAGCCCAACATCACAGCTACTAAACATCCATGGCGGGTGTGTCGGGAAATATTTATTGCGCAGCACAGAGGTCACGCTTACTCGTCATATACATTGCATAGGTCAAACTTGCCCGTGCTACATGTGAGTCGTAGCATTCGGTGGCATGTGCCCGGAGGCCCAAGAATGGCGTAGCCCATACGCACATAGCCCATACGCACACAGGTTTTGTCTATAGTTGGCTACAATTCATGATCAATGTTATTTGCGCACCGCTTGAAACGAGGACTGGGTGGCGACAGACACAAGCGCAATGTGTATATGCTCCCCGTCCTTGTTTCAAGTTGTGCGCAAGTAACATTGACCGTACACACAAGGTGGGTATATATATGCTATTCTGGCTGAGCACGGCGCGCGTGCGCTCAAGCGTTCGTGGCAGAGGCGGTGAAAGAAAGAAGTGTGACAGAGCTTTTCTTGCTTTTTGGCTTCGTAGACACACGAAGTGCACGGTTCCCGGGTCGTTTTCGTTGTGGAACTTCCGTCCTCTAATTAGGTCGGTTCTCGACAGCGGGACCGAAGCTATACCTAAATACATATTCGGCTGCAACAACACTTTCGCTGCCGATGATGTAGCAGTCTGGGGACCGCCATTAATATGTTATGATGAACCTCGCTCTGCCGCGTTACGATAGAATGCTCACCACAGGCACCAATTGCTCACGTGTTACAAGATTTGTAGAAACGAGGGCGCTCTGACTGCTGAAATAAAATAACAATTTAAATGAAACAAACGAATGGTCGATTTCCCCCGATTGGGACAACAATGATAAGACATCCAGTGCCGCTAGCCGTGGCATTCAGTAAAGATCGTTTAGTTTCATGCACGCGAACAGGACACTTGCATCAAAGTTTGCGTGCTCGCAATAAACTTTGAACTCACACTGTGCGCAATTATTGCACCGAATACAATCATCACGTAACTCAGCGATGCTCATCAAATGAGTGCGTAACCGCCAGGCACTGTCGGTGCACAGTATACGCGTTCCCGCGTGAGTGGCGAGATGTTTGAGCGCCACCGACGTAAATGTAACAAATGAGCACCGTTCGCCAGTCGAACTCCACTTGCTGATTTATTGTCTATATTTAGCGCGTAATCGATGTAAGCTTATTTCAGAGCACAGCAAAATTTTAAACTTCACCAACTTTGCGCTTTAGCTAAAAACAAGAGCATTCTATTAAATGATGTGCTTCACGATCTAGTTTCGCTACTTCTAGCAGATAACTACTCGTTCCAGTCCATTCGCGAATTCGCATCAATCGGCTATAGTCTTTGCGTGCGTTGACCCGAAGCGAACAGAAGTTGTGAGCGAAGAAATGGGCCGATCGTGATCGTTAGCGCGTCACGCTTTGGTGAAGACGCGAAGCGTCCACATTGATTGCTGTAGAACTAAAAGTAGCATCGGGACTCCGCTGTTCTATAGGCATACGGAGAGTCTGGTGCATTATATTCACCCTAAATGATAAAGATCTGGGTTAATTGTGGGAATCTAAAGAAATGATCGAATTGAAGCGACGTCCATCGAGGTGCTTCAAAAAAAAAAATCATTGCAAGAGCGCAAGAACTCCCTAGCGGAGTGAATGCTTGAAGAAATAGAGTGCGTACATTTCACAGTATATTGCGGGAGATATACAAGAATGTAGCGCAGTTGGTCTAGCCACGGGAAATTTTCAAATTGCAACGTACGGCAAAGGTTGGGGAAGAGACTAAATCTTAACAGCTGTACCGAAAATACAAATCTCATTAAAGTTTAATTTTTCTATGACGCGAGTAATATGCCAGGAAATACTTGCTGACAACTTCAAATGCGTGGGGCAAGGAGGAGAGACTCAAAAATGGCATAAATTCTGCGAAAGGCACTAAAACTTCTCGTAAAAGAGTGTAAGTGGCTTTAAAGCTGGGCCCTGCAAGCATACAGAATAACAATTTGGACCTGCAAGTTTTCTCAACATATATTCAAACGCTTTTGCGAGCGCAAGTGAGCAATTGACTTGCGAAATTGAAAATATTTAGTAAAGCGCGTTATTGTGAGTGAAGCGAGCGCACAGTGACGACGGAGATATCGGCAGCATTGTCGCGGGAACAAAATAGTGCACAAGGATGTGCTCAAATAGTGCACACCTTTGTTGACGGAAACGTATGACATTTTTCGCTGGTCTTGAAACTGTGATTCCGCGAAGTTGCGTAGATTAGCTCACAGAGTTCATAACTGTTGTTCGCAATACTTCACTTAAGATCTAAAGAGGGCCACTGGAAGTATAGGACGTCTTTTTTTTTTCATTTCCTTTCTTTTGCTTATATTATTTTTTGCACATCCTTCCACAAAATTTCTGATGAACTGAAAACATTATGTGCAGCGTAAACAGAGTTGGCTTTGCCAATAAGCCTGTCAAATCTGTTTCTTTTTCTTTTTGCTATGTTCAGACTCTCATTAAATACATAAACAATATTACGCTAACTGGGGAACAATCCCATGGACCTTTAAGGTGGGGCGGGAGGACCTCGCAGGCGTATTTCGCCACTTGCTTGCACTCTTATTCAAAGTATTTTGTCGTGGCGAGAATGATAAGTGACTGACCTAAAATTCTGGGGCACCAACCTAGTTATTGAAAGTGCCTAATAAAGTGGGTAGAATAGATATGCTTCTGTAGCCATAGCAGCGAAGAACATGAACGTATACCCTTTAAAAAATACGAGTACATAAATAATAAAAGACAGGAAGCAGGCAAACCTTTGCCAATTTTCTCGTGGGTCACCGGATCAGTGTAGCCTTCAGTATCACTTCTCCTTCTTCCTTTTTAATGCATCCTATCGGGCAATTGTTTAATCAATGAAAGTGTGCAGATGGTGGCGCGGCTGCCAAAATCCAGCCTTCCACGATAACCCCGCTGCGAAATTGGAAGATAGATGTCGCGCTCTTACGAATGCCTCATTTTTCCCTTCACTACTATAATTCACTATTCCACAAGAGTATGCCGTTAAACACTTCTTCTCTTCCCATCACGCACGAGAAGAGCCAAATAATCGAACGTGTGATTTCACAACGCTTTCGTCTGCACCAGTTTCGACGCGCCTGCTTTGTTCACTGTTCATCCATTCATCAGCGCAAGAGGACCAGAAACGACCCCGACCGAACGATCTTAGTAGTTCCTTTAGCACGGAGGAAGTGTCGCCAGAAGTTGCGTAGTTATTGAGAAAAAATGTGTCACTTGCGTTTTGCTCCTTGTTTTCGTCATGAATGCGGACGTTTTCAATCCGTATGAACGCCACAATATGTGTTTTTGCGTGATTGTGGAAAAATATACATAGACGTCATTCTCCTTTAGGAGCTTATTAATTACTATTTAGATATTATTTTAGGGCGCCGCTGTCAAAAATGCCATTCATACTGAAGCCACTATGAGTAACTGCTTCAGACTTTTCTTCAGAAGAGTCCGCATGATTAATAGTAGCCTTCAAGTTTGACGCTTTCCATTCAATGCGTGCGAAATATTAATGCGAAAGCGTTATATGTCCCACAAGGCAGAAAATCCGGCTTGATCAATCGATGGCACCAAAACTGGCCGACGGCGCAAGGAGTAAGAACACGTCAAACAATGCTTCTATTTACGTTTAATTTCTCAGTGAGGTTCCTGTAAACAAAGTAAATAGATGACTTTGAAAGGAAAATTTGTTACATTTGGGTCTAAGAGGTGACTAAAGGTGTGCCTAGTGCGTGAGTCATTGCACGAGTCACGTCGTGACACCCCAAAATTTAGGCTGACCCACCTTCATATCACCCTTAACTCAGGTTCGCCCGCCCCCACATCACCTCAAAATTTAGGCTGCGACGCTAGTAAGAGTAAGGCGACTTAAGTTAGATTAAGGTGAGTTATGGTGGAGTAAAATGAATTAAAGTTAATATAAAGTGAATGACGGTGAATTAAAGTGGATCAAGGAGTATTAAATTAGATTAAGGTTGGCACAAATTAGAGCAAGGTGAATTAAGGTACAGTTGTTAAGGACACGTGACAATGTATGAGGTCACGTATCATGGTCACGTGATAATTGGAAGTGATATTGGTTCCGAAATGCTCATGCATAACGCCATGTCACGTGTCACATCCGGAAGCATATCATGAAGCAATCACAATATGAACTCGTAGCTAATTGGCGATTAGCTAAAAAAAATAATTATGGGGTTTTACGTGCCAAAACCACGATCTGATTATGAGGCACGTCGTAGTGGAGGGTTCCTGAAATTTAGACTAAGTGGGCTTCTTTAACGTGCACCTAATTTTAAATACACGGGCGTTTTCCAATTCCCCCCCCCCCCCCCATCGAACGATTAGTTCTGAATGGTTGCGGTCTGGTTATTAATGAACGCGGAGAAAGGAAAGCGACGGAGGGAACGCAAACACGTTGTAGTGCTTGAGAAGCCTTTAATGGTGATAATTAAGAGGAGTCACAATGATGTCGGATTCAAATCATATAAGGATGCTAAGTGACTGTCAGTTTTTACTTAGCTACTCATGCAACCGTCACGATACGATGACATCGAGTGCTTTGCCGCACATAAGCGGGAGCGCGCTCTCAAAGCGCCATAACTTTGTTCAAATCAAGTCTCGGCAGCCGCATATTTATGGAGGCGAAATGCAAGAAGGCCCGTAGAGTCTGCATTGGGTGCACGTTAAAAAAACCCACGTGGTCGAAATTAATCCGCAGTCCCGCACTACGGCGAGCCGCATGACCATCCTGCTGGTTTTGGTAGGTCAAACCCAAGATATTAACAATTTAATCCGTGAAGCTTGTTACAGCGCCTCCGGACAGTTGATTCGTCTTTGCAGCATTTAGCAGAGAAGGCAGCACTGTATTCTTCGCAGCAAGTAACTCGGGTAGTTTGGCAGGTTGATATTTATTTTCAGAAATTATGTTGCAGTAATGCCTTGTTCAGTACTCCATTTTAAGGGAAACTTTGGCGACTGGAGGAAGCTCCCCATATAGAGCGTAGGGCGCCCTCTTTCTTTTTTTTTTTTTCCGCGTGCCGCACGCGTAGTTAATCTATGAGCACCACGGCATATGATTTTGTGTAACAGGTACATTCTGGAAGCAGCGACGTAACGCACGCTATGCGCTGTTAGCTGTCGGCGAGGTCTAGACACTGCATAGCAACGGACGGTAGCTGGGTACAAGCCTTTCTCCGATCCGCCAAACGACCTTCATGAAACGTTGCGCAGAAGGTTTGCAGCAAAGTAAAGAGAAAGATGCGCTTGCCCCGTTTGTTGATGTGCATCCCGTGTGTGTCTGTGGGTGTGGGCGTGCGCGCGTGTTAAATGCAGTTTAATATTTTAACCGCCACTCAGTCTCGTATAAAGGCGCCAACATTTGTAAAAACACCTAAAAACATGCTAATAATTATGGCATTTGGAAGGCCACGAGTATGAAAGCGTACAACTGTCGTGAACAAAAAAACAATACGTTGACCAATTGCGCTGACAAAAGCCCTGGAATGAGCAAGCTCATTTTCATAATGCAACGGGATTCCTGCGTTTCCATCAAGATGTATAGAGAAGCTTGTGTTTGTTGCGAAATGACCGTGGAAGCAGCAGCAGACGAACTTGACTGAAACAAGTGCAAACAACTCGCGTACCTCCGTAACAGTGCATGCTGCTCACTGCCAACCTTCATTATGTATTTCCAAGCAGCTCCACGTGGGGTACTAGGGCTTTCATGAATCTCAGCATAATCAGTCTATGTGTGCTACAGGATGTTTTGCGACAGCTCCGGCACAGCATAAAGAGTATCTTTCCCTCCCTTTTGCCCGATATTCCTGCATTGATCCTTGAAAAAGTAATGTTGTAGCCATGAGCTGCCACCATACGAGTTTCCCAATGTATTGTACCGTCGGAGAGCGGCACTCTAACGGCGTGCGCCTAAAGCCAGCCCCGATGTACATTATGGGTACAAGATGCGAGTCAGTAGGGGAGAAATCTGCGCGTGTCTTGCTTCCTGTTCTGCTACTCGCAGTGATGTGCAGGGCCTTCATCGCTCTTCGTGCATTCATGACCGTCGCATTTTTCACTGTGTTGAAGCGCGACCACAATGCGTCGCAGTGATAATAAAGCCTTTGCGTCCTCCGGCCTTCCCTGTGCTGGCATCTTGAGATTTCCAGCTATAGCTCTCGCATTTCGGAATCATGCAGTTCTGCCGCAATTCTAACGCGAACTACAAATCGCGAACGAATTTCGAGGAGTACCACAAGTCAATATACTTGGGCTACGATGCTGTTTATGGATTATATGAATGACTTTTATATCGCAGCCGATATGAAATGGATTGGTTATGCAAACGACACAACACCTTCCTTCAAGAGCGTAATTCTACGGGAAACGATCTCTTTGGCAAATGGTGCACCCCGACGATTATTAGGCTGATGTACGAGCAAACCCATTAAGAATTAACGGGACGAAAACTCAAGCTGTATTTTATCGTTCGAAACACACACCTGTAAAAGAAACGCTTACAGTACGTTTAGGAAATGACGCAATCAATATTGTTAGCCAGGTTAAGGCGCTCGATATCATCGTTTCGGAGACTTGTAATGGAATCAGCACATTGGTAAAGTCTCCGACAAGTTTAATTATGCCACTGCATTGCTTAAATATGTACCACTATATATTTTCCAATTGATGTTACAAGTATGACCTATATAATGCTTAATTTTGGTCTTAACTACAGCTATTTCCACCTTGTCTGCATGTCTTGGGCGCTATATTAAAAGAAAATGTACAGAAATCATATATGCGAAGAGCGTCGCGGAATTCATCCCAAATATTTCCCACTGTGCCCATACCGTTACCGGAACGATCCGTATGCTCTCCATATAATTCCATATGTTTTCCGTACAATTCTTGTGGAATTGTTTGTTTTTGGTACCACCAGTTTGTTTTTGGTACCACGTGATGATGCTGGTATTGAATGGCTTTATGGTAATTTTTTAATGCTGTTAGCATCCGTAGCCTATATTTTCCCTGCTTTGGCGTGCTGCTGCTGTCTACTATCTAGGCCCTGAAACGTCGCTCTCGTGAGAGAGCAATAAAAGGGGAAAAAAGAAGGCATACCAGACGATGGGCTTCGAATCAAGCTTGCTCAGCAGAGCAGCCCGATGCCCTACGTTAGACAACGGCCTTTTTTCTTCTCTACTGTGGACCGTGTAATCACGAGCAGAAATGCCATATAACACGTACCAGCACCAGCTTTAATCGTACAACCCAGCACTCTGAGCCACTTGGCACGTGAGTCGCGTCGCATGGCAACAATTTACTGTTAAACGCGAGAACGCGCGATCTTCTATCTGACAATGAAAATTGAAGTTTTACGCTCTCAAAAAAAAAAAAAAAAGCTGCTGCAATAATCGCACCGTAGTTCATTCCAAGTCAGATATGCTGAACTCCAGTTCTACAGTGCCAGCGGGACAAAACTAGCTGCGGTTGGGAGGTGGTGTTTAGGGAAGGTATTCTTGTGGCGTCCACGAACCCGAATAAATGGAACTTTCAGAAGGATCCCTACGGGTTGTAAATAAGGCTGCCTTCAACAATACGGCGTATCACTAGAATTGCTTGCATGCTTATCACATTAACGTCGATAGGCATCGTGAGATGGTTTCTGCCGGAATTTCCCCTTGTAACTAATTGATTTTTTAAAAATTCGATTAGCATTATTGAGGAACTTTATCCAATTCGTGCTATCTATGTACGCCTTTCGTAGGTAACCTCTTCCACGCCGCCTTTCAATTAAAAAAAGCATATTTTAAACTATATCCGGTGCAGCATGGAATTGAACACGCGTCACATGCGTTCCTCTAAGCGCAATATATCGAGGCCGCATCGCGCAGCATCACGATTGGGCTTCGCCAGCGTGGGAATAATTCTCAGCGTTAGCACCATAGGTGCACCGCGCATCTCAGAGGCTACCCGCGGACTTCGTGGTGGTGGCGATAGATGGCGCAGTGTGTCCAAAGGAAGCCGCGAGAGCGGAACCCGGCTGCAGTACACGCCTCATGCATGACCTGTTTCCGCGGTGGAGGTATCGTGTGTCGCCACATTGTTTGATTCCTAATCGCATTAACGTCGACATTCATCGTTTAATGGGTTCTGCCGCAATTCGTATGCGTGTGCGTGTTTTCTTTGCATTTCTATTTGTCGTTTATACAGGCCGTCCCAGCTAATTTTAACCAGAGTTTAAAAATATGCCGATGCCTTCTAAGACGACGCGACCAAATGTATGTCGCTGTCTATTGTATGGAGTAAGTCACACTATTTTTGTATTCTGCTTAATTGCATAATTAGTCAAGATTGATTCACCAACTTCTGAAGCAACGAAGTTGGACAAAACTTCCAATTATAAAGTTGTAGAACGGTTTGCAAAACATCACATTAAACAGTTTTTAACTTTTTATCTGTTAGGTATTAGTGTTTTCCCGCTTACTGCAGATGCCCACTAAATACAAAAAATACCACGTGACATGCCCGCATGCGTCCCGTGATTGCAGCGCTCTCAAACATTCCGCGTACAAATGAACATAGCATCTAGACGCTATGTTGGTGGGCATCTGCAGTAAGCAGAAAAACACTATTACCTAATAGATCGAAAGTTAGAAACTGTTTAATCGGACGTTTTGCAAGCTGTTCTACAACTTTCTAATCGGAATTTTCGTCGAACTTCGTTGCTTTAGAAGTTGGTCAATCAATCTTGACTAATTATGCAATTAGGCAGAATACAAAAGGTAGTGTGACTTACTCTATGCAATATTCAGCAACATGCATTTGGTCGCGTCGTCTTAGAGTGCATCGGCAAGTTTTTAACCTCTGGTTAACGTTAGCTGGGACACTATGTGCAATTAATATGTGGTGTTTCCTAGAGAGAACGCCTTTTTATTATGGGCAGCCATCAGTTACATATGCATACTGCACTGTATGCAAGCTGTGCATCGATTAACGCGAGCTGAACAACCGCGAAAGCGTGAAAAAACAGCGTCTGAATACTTCGCTCCAATCCAAGCCATCCCTTGTACCCTCCGAAAGCGGAGCGACGCGGGAACTTGGCGAGAAAACGCGATATATGAACGCGGACTAGAAGGCTCCCCCTTGTGTTCCACACGGCTAGACGCTGTTTGGGCCGCGGTGGCTATCTCTCTTCCGAAGCGTTTTAATGACCAGTCCTCCCAAACTACCGGCAGCCTTGAATGTCCGGGCGCGAGAGCGGCCAGCTCGATAGCGGGACCCGATAGCACGCCTTCCTCGGAGGGCACGCGGCGCACTGTCCCACTGACAGTGCCTGGGAATAAAACGCGCGCCGAGCCCCCCCCCCCCCCCCCCCCTCCACTGGCGGCGCCCCTGCCCGAACACGGCGGCGGCGTTCAAGAGAGCGAGCGTTGCTTTGCATGGCCCGCACGTACGTATGCGTCAATGAAAGTCGTGCGGGCCCCAAGCGGCACCGAAGAGGCGTGCTCTCGCGCAGGTGGAGCAGAATGCACTTCCGGCAGCGGCAGGGCGAGCACGCAATCCTCGCATGTTCAGCGCATAAGACCGACCGCGACGGCGTGAACAAACAGACTAATTTCTTCCCTTTAGCGCTCTTGCTGAAAAGTGCTACAACTAAGAGAGAGAGCGTGACGTTGTCGAGGGCACCTTCAGCCCCACTCTTTATGATCCTCAGATGCTCGCTTCTGTTGGCAGAACGGGCTGCCATGGAGAGGCTGAATTGCTTGGACATTGTCGGGTCAACTGCCGAAGGCGCCGGTCAGTGATCAAGGAGGCCATGCATGCTGCCGTGACTGCGCTTCCGTTCAACGGAGGTGTGGTATAGAGTGGCGAGGTCGCCACAATTGGGGCAGGTGGATGTAGGCGCGCAGGCGGGCAGGCGTAGTGAAGGGGTCGAGTGTGGCAGAGAAGATGGAGTTAGTTTGAAGTTGACGCCACCCGGCAGCTTCAGGGCAGCTTAGTGAGAGATAGGGGGGAGGGGGCGTCAAGGCAATAGGGTCAGCTGCCCTGTCCACTCAGAACTCTAAGCCTAGAGCCTCCTGCAGCCAACATCCTCCTCCTCTTCCTGCAAGCCCAACGCTGGGTTATCCGGTCGGCTCAAGACATCGTGCGGCTAACGAGGGTATCAGACCAATAACTCCTCCCAATTATAGGATTTGTACGCGACTTCATTACAATGAAAGCATTTCTTTTCTCTTTCTCGCTCTCCGTTTACCAGATGCGTGAGACAGGCGCCCGCGGACGACGAAAACGCAAGGCACGGTTTCACGTGCCGCGATTCCAGAGAAGCGTGGAAAACGGTCACCGTCGCAGGAAAGCGAGAGACGTGTCGGAGTAGCGCAGCGCGGCGGATTGTTGACATGCAATGGCGTGGAAATGCGAAACAACGGGGAGAGAACGCTCATCGGGATGCGGCATGCATGCGCGCTGTACCTTAGCGAAAGTGCATTGTGTACATTCGCGCAGCTCGCGCGACCGATTTCTTCTACACAGCGCCTACGTGCGCCATTCTTCGCCCCTGTGTTACATAGGAGTTGCTTGTACCTACAGCGGGCGTAAGAAAAATACATTGTTTCCTTGCTTTCTCTTTTTTTGTTTATTATTATTTTAGCGAAACTTTCTTTGTCTACATTCACTGGTTTGGCCTGGCTGCTGTGGCCTGCTATCTCCTGTCTGCTACTGTGTCGGTCGGTATCTCCGAGTGAGCGCACTTCTGTTCTGCGTAACAATACACAAATTCCTACCTCAAAACCTGAACATATAATGTCGTCTCATAGGTATCTCTAAAGCGCACCGACCTTTTAGTAAAACAAAAGCGCATTATCTTTTACGGATAATGCTTGGTTTGCTATGATTAATCCGCGATTAATCCGAATACACGCAACTGGGTGTATTCTTTCTTCTGCTGCGGTGTGCCTATCTACTGAAATGAAAATACATCGACCCGCCGAGGAGGGTGACCTCCCGCTTATCGTGGAATGCTTCATAATAGCGTGCCGCTACTCCTCGATGGGTCAGTGTGTCACGGTATTACTGCTTCGCGTTATAGGGAAATCCCATTCGAAGAAAGCAGACAGCGGAAAGTACAGTTGCTGCTCTGCATTGCTCGAGCGGTGAAACTCTCTCCTCTCCATGCGTTAGCGCCGTTTCCCAGGGCGAGCCGAAAGATTACAAATTGCATTCGTGCTCGTGTAGGAGGAAAATAATTAGTATGTTGCTTAATCACGACCGTCTAAGTTTCATCGAAGGATGCCACTCGAGAGTAAGGGAAACTGCATGCACTGTATATGCACAAGCCAACAACTGCAGATAATGTTTTCTTTTCGTTTTTTCAGATGTTGTGTACCACTTGATTAGCGGTAGTTACAAGTTCGCAGTCTGAAAACATTACTCCATGTGGGGCATATCCTGGGGCATATATATATATATATATATATATATATATATATATATATATAGATCGCGCGGCGCGTCCCAGCTAACAGTAACCAAGCTGTTCAAAAATGGAAAAAATAGCGAAAATAAAAATAAAAAAACGCGGTGCAAGACACACAAAACAAGACGTATACGGTGTTCGGTCGTCAGAGCGCAGATCTTAAAAATATTACCTTGCACCATGTTTCTAAATCTTGTTTTTTCTCTGAACAGGTTGGCTAACGTTAGCTGGGACATCCTGTGTGTTGTGGCGGGGTTTCTATGAGTTCTGACGTCAGTGTGCGCCTGCGCAGGGACAGGCTGAGACAGCTTGCCTTTAGTATTTTTTTATCGAATGGCTGATATGACGGGAACAGTGTAAAGAAGGTGGAGGCGTCCCACGAGTCAGGACTCACAAGCTTTCTTTGGAGGGCGAAGCAATTGATATTCACTAAAGCTATTTTTTTCATTCTGCCAAATACTACACTTTGCCTCACCCCTCTCTGGGTGATATAAAAAGTCAGCCTTTCGAGACAGCAGCTCACGCATAGCCTTGTGGCCCTACAGCCGCCTGCTAAATCATCATGTTCGGTTAATTTCCGTTTGTCACGTAGCAAACGACGCTCTGCAGGAAATAGACGCGGGGATCAAGAGTTCGTATCGCGCTTGGCTAGCCTGCTGCTACCCAGTTAAATAAAAAAAATTAAACAATTCCGGACGCAGTCACGCTCGCGAAACTACTGTATACATGAAAACTGAGGTAAAGGGGTCTAAGTTAGTTCTATAAGCAGACCTTGTGCATCCTTTGTAGCAATCTTTGTTGCTGCGGCTGTCAGCTAGGCGCTAAAATGCAGGTGTTCGGTGCTCTAGGGGTACTTTCAGCTGGCGAAAGTAAATTTGCAGTACGTCTTTGAAGCATATTTGCAATTAAACAAGTTAAGCAAAGCTCGAAACGTATCACTAGAGTGTTGTAAGTCATATATAGTGGTGGCGTTTTTTTTTTTTTTTAAGGAACAGTTTGAATAACGAAACTGTGTTTCCTTTGACCGTCCGTTCTTTCTGTTGCACTGACGAGGACGACGACATGGCGATGACGACGATGGCCGTCCTCGTGAAGTCTTAGACGTCGTTGCCGTGTCGTCTTCAGGCTACCTCCTCATTCTAGCGACCGGGCGAAGAGAAACAAAGCTGCTCCCACCAATGCTCGCGGTGAAGACGCTCCAAGCACCGGGCACTTTCGAACCTACCATCCATGCTAGTACGCGGATGACTCTTACATCATTGTATAGAAAATACAAAGTTTATAGAACATATTGGTAGCTGCGCGGGCTGACGTTAAATGTCGAGGGAACTCTCCGAAGTGACCTCTTCATAATGGTCATGCTGCATGGTCACTTTTTATTTGTTATTTTTTTTATTAATAATGACTTCTTAATTTCTTTCTGTAGAACAAGCAGAAAGGGAGTAGTCGAGGTAACCCCTTCCACAATTTATCCACAACAACCGACGTCTAACAGAACAGAAATGACTTGTAACACGCTTTTCACACACGAGGTATAGTGCCAATGAGCGCATCTATGTTCTGTAATCGACCAAGAAATTACAATGAAATACTTGTACATACATAGCTGGTTAATGGCTGCCTCTAAATTCTACAGATTGCTTAATAGAAGAGTGCTCGGTATTCAACGGTTTCATTATGTGACCATATGTAACACCTAAGATATTGCGACGCCATATGTGGTAGGTATAAATACGAGTATGTAAGATCATCGGAAAACGAGGCTACGGGTAGCCAAATTAGCTCTTACGCTTCTGAAACAGAACTATGCACGATTGCCACCGGGATTTCAACTCCTCTCCCTGCGGCACTGTGCACTTACGAGCCGGACGCGTTGACCACTGGGAAATGACGCAAAGCTGACACTTGGCAATTTATGCAAGCGGCTTGGGGCACCACACAAACTCTGAGAGAGGCGGTGTCTCTGAATATATTTCGGAAGTCGCATCATTCACTACTGCAGCGGATGAGTACGATTTTCTAAGCATTGCAAATATAAAGTTCCGAGAACCGCGTCCGCTGTAAGAGCGTTGTGTTGTCGCAGTAAATGAATTGAACCCCAAAGAAATCACTGAAGTCTGTTTACGTTTTTTTTTAACATTGTCAGCATCGCAGCGTTAAATGTGCGTAACCGAAGAGGAAATCCGGAGAAAAAATTTTCGGAAGGGAACTGTGGGGCAGGCTACAGCGTAATGCGGCGCCTTATTCCCCTTCCGTTCTCCGTCTCAAAACGAGGAAGTGTCTAGCCGCTGTACGATACCCCCATTTCCCCCACCTAGAGCGGTGTTTTGCCTTCGCGTAAAAACTTGAGCAAACTATTTTTCCCAAAACGCTCACCGGCAGTACACCGCAGACTCGAAGGAACGCGGGCACATAACCTCTCTCAGGGCACGCGCCAGTGAGCGCGTTTTCCTCGGCGTGAGTAAAGGAGCATGTGTTTCTTTCAACAGGGCGCCTCCGGCGTTTCTCCGCCGGTAAGAATGGTGGCACTTATTTCCCCGTCCGTAACCCGAGCGTCACGCTTCTGATAACAATGGCGCGTATGCATGCATCCTACGGGAAGACGCGTGTGCAAGTCCGGCCTCTAATGAGGCGCGAAATGACATGTCTCGGCGCCTGTGCTTCCGAGACGGCGCCGAGCCGGAAAAAAACAGAACAAGGGGAAAGTGCACAATTGCACGGGGGAAATCGCCTGCAGCAGCACCTCTCGAGGAGATGAACCCCGGAGAAAGGCAGCTCAGCGCTTTCACCAGTTCTCCTGACGACAGATCGAATGACACGAGTAATGCGTCTCAATCAAACACACGTAGAGCAGGCACGATCGCTCGGACAATTCGGAGGACTGATGGCGCGTACCAAACGCAAAACACTTGATTCCCACGCTTGCGGGATATGGAACGTCGTTGTCCCATACTCGTCACAAAGGTTGGTTCCATATTTACCATGCTTCGCGCGCCTTTGTTCCGTTCCGTGAGAGAATGCGTGAGAGGCGTAGATGCGTGGCATGCAACCCAAGTACTTCCTCTTTTGACGAAAATGTGAGTCTGGCATTGACCGCGCCTTCTCCAAGGGTCACAATCCGCGGTTAGTCTTACATGTGTTCGAGCACCCGTGGCGGCATGCGAAACGCGATGATTCTTCCCAAATGGCTTCTTTCGCAACAGAGCAGTTACGAAACGAGCCGAAGATGCCTCTGGTGAAGCAGCCCAATATTACACAACGAGTTTTCTTTCTCTGGCGAGTCTAGATTACGTTGGCGAAAGCAAAGCCGTGGTGCCGAAGGCGCAGCGCAAGAACTATCGTGAGGCGAGTTGCTGTGACTACATGAGTACGCATGTTAGGCGGCTGTGTAATTACGGAAATCAATGCAGGATCTAACTGGCATGTATGTGTATTTAAACAGAGGCAAGATCAAGTGCAAAAAAAAGTATTGAAATGTATTACGTTTTGGTCGTAATAGATATCTAGAAAGTTGCTCAAACATTGAACTGAATGTTTTTCTTGTGTGTGTGTGTGTGTGTGTGTGTGTGTGTGTGTGTGTGTGTGTGTGAATTCTTTTTTTGTGTTCTTTAATGAGCAATCACACAATATTTCAAACTTCATATGTTTTTAATTGTTCGATTCATCAGTATGCATAGTTATTTCTGATCCAATATTAATGACTAAACTTGCGGAAAACATATTTTTAATACGAGTTTATAGACCACGCGGTCCACTGTCTTCAAACCAAGGCAACTCGAGACATTGACGTCAACATGAAGCGTTCTGTCCGTCCTATAGGCTCTCTCGGACGGTGCCCAAGGACTACTGACGTCACCAATCAGTATTCTTGGGCGGGGAGGCCGACAGAAGGAGGCGCTGAGCACTTCTCTGTCGGGCTGGTCGTCTTGTTGTTTCTGCCTCATCGATCTCCCGTGCGCGTCAACAGGATTAGAGGTTAGCCTCTCTTTACGTCTCAAGAGAGACAGTTATGGCTTGTCGTCGGTGTACGATACAACTGTGCCCTTGCAAAGAAATGGGACCGAACGATATAGCATACTGTTATAGCTGTCACTAATTGTTACGAGCTGGTACTAGTTGTTACGCGCGGAAGGGGTTTCGGCGACCTTCAACAGAGTCTCCTTGGATCTCGAACCATAATGACCATCAGAGAGGGTTCCGCGGGGAAGACGAGGTGATCTAAAAACAATAATATTAGTTCAATAAATCGTTACGGGTTAGCGGTGCGCTCCAAGACAAAAAAGCACAATAACTTTCAGCGTGTGTGCTCCGACACGCATGGGAAAAGATGTGTCTGTGGCGTCTCGCTGGCCTTCTTATGCCCTACACCATCCGGGCAACCGCATTCTCTCTTGCTTCCTGGTAGGGGGCCTTGTAGTAAAGCACACTGGTCAGTTCACGCAGAGGTATACGGAACAAAACCCACTCACTGGTGCAGGGGTGGGAAGCGTAGGTAACGTCGGGTCAACACACTGGCCAACCCACACACAGGAATTCGGAAAGAAACCACTCCCTGGCCTAGAGGGGGTGAACGTAGGACAAAGGAGAGTAGGATTTGCACTGCTGCATAATCCCCTCGCACACACCCGACGGACAAGTCTTTTCATGTTGACGAGCGTGACGATTAGGTACGTCGTGTCTCAGGCGCTTGGCATCCGTTTCCTTCATCGCCGCACACAGTGAACCGTAACAATACGTGACGCTTCATTCGGTTTATCTGCGTGAGGCCTCAGCGAACACAGTGGGTGCAGTTCGTTCTCAATAGCGGCCGCAAGACATACACGCCGCGAAGACGTGCAGCCGTTTTAGCGTGTTTTATTTTGCCGTGGCTTGTTGCTAGCAGAGAACATGGGCGTAACGCCTCTACATACCTATCAGACTTGCATGTTAATACGTAACAAGTAGGTTTTCTGCCGAGCATTTAGTTCAATTGGAAGGATTTATGTGGGGCATGTCCGCCGAGTTGAATTAACCGTTATACGGCCTCTTATACGATGGAGTACCACGGAAGGGAACTCATCTCTCTACTTGTTCCTCTTAAGGTCTATCCCGCCTTCATATATATCCTCCGAGTGCCGGGACAATGTTTTGTTCGCTCTCCGTCGCTCCTGTTCTTACTCAAATGGTCTTTCGCCACCTCGTGCATTTCTGCACATTCTTGAAGAAGGGCCATAAAAGGCGATGGTCCACGGTCCAAGCCGCTCGCCGAACGCCCCGCTCGTTTTCGTCTGTTCGCGCGTTCCGCCGTGGTTCTCTGCGCCGCAGTTTCCCCTGTAGTAGCAGCTGGGCTCGCAGCAGGCACCTCGTGAGCCACTGGCGCTTGTTTGTCCGCGCTGCAATCGGGGCGGCCCGTCCGTGGTAATCGGGCGCTGGCCGCACTGGTTATGAACGTGGCAAAATGGTTCAGGTATGCAAGTTCCGGAGGAAAAACAGCCATAGAATGGCGTTTCGCCGCAGATATATGGGCAGGAGCTGCGAACGCCACAGTGGTCTTAGTGTTCGCGATGATGAGCAAATTCTCAAAAACGTCTTAAGAACGACAGAGGCTCTTTCGTAAGGCGGCTTGTTTCACATCATTATTATTTTTAAATCTGGCCTCTCTTTGTTTCTCGTGCACGCATGGAGTCGCCGTGCACAGCCCCCAATCCACAAAACATATGAAACAGGCGTATTGTAGAGGTGCAACTTGCCAAACAATCAAGGTTTTATGGCTGCGTGGGATTTATTTCTCGAGAAAAAGAAAGGACGCCGACCAAGAAGGTGTTCTTAATAAGTATTACACGGCGGCCGCATTTCGATGGGGGCGAAATGCGAAAACACCCGTGTGCTTAGATTTAGGTGCACGTTAAAGAACCCCAGGTGGTCAAAATTTCCAGAGTCCTCCACTACGGCGTGCCTCATAATCAGAAAGTGGTTTTGGCACGTAAAACCCCAAATATTATTATTAATAAGTATTAGAAGCGTCGGCTTCCCCCAGGAAGCCGCAACGTTTAATACTTGTTTAAACAATTTTTTTTGTCAGCGTCTTTTCTTTTTCTCCTGACAAGAAGTCACTACACTACCAGATGAGATGACATCAAATCATCGCTTTCATCAATATTTCATGGCATCTTCAGATTCCCTTTTATCAAGAGAAGTGGACTTCATTAAAGCAAGTAGGACTTCACTGATATAGGCAAGAAGAAGAGGTGGTCAAGGATAAAGACAGTGCTCTTGAGTTCCATGATGATTCTATCGAGTTGTCAATTTTGTCCATCATACGCATTAACTGACGGTTAGAACGACAGAAAGCTGAGCTAGTTGGTAAGGATTCATTATGCAAAAAAGAGGTGAGGCGTGCAGACAGGACACAAGAGTAGGGAAGTGTTCGCGTTGTCCACTTCTCTACTCTTGTGTGCTGTCTGCACGCCTCACCTCTTTTTTGCATAATTAACTGACGGATTAGTCGGTAAATTGTTATGAACAGTGTAGCCCAAGGGCTGCACGCATGACCGCTGAACTGAACACAAAGTTCAGTTTTGCCTCGGGTCTCAGTTTGCCTCAAAATGACAAAACAATTTCTGAAAAGTTTCCAAGTTGGAAAAAATAAAATAAAATGAGCAAGCGAGGATAAAAAATAAATAAGTTATGCAGATCCTACGGACTGTGATCACCGATAGTATAGCGAGGCGTTTCAGGGGTGGCTGGTTACCCAGCACCGTTTGGTGTTTCGCACGGCATTATGGAGCTGGACATCCATGCCAGCGAAAAGCGAGTAATCGTGTGCTTCAACACGGGCATGTTCGCGCAGCAATGCGATTGCGATAGTATGACGGGCACGGAATGAGCACTCGTTCATTGTACGCCGGCGAAGAAACGTTACAACCTCTGTTCCGTTATACGACCTGAGCCAATCCTAAAGGTGAGAAAAACTGGCATATTCCACTTCTATAACTTGTTGCTATGTGTCAAGAGGATGGATAATGGCAGATTTAATATTTATTCGCGCGTTCCATTTCTGCCTCCGAGGCGCGTGCAAGCGCTTTCGCTTTTTAAAGGAAGTTGAAAGGAAATTTTTTTAAAGGAAGTTACCTTAAAGTGGTAGTTAGCGTTGGCAAGAATGAAGTATGCGAGAGCCTGAGACATAATGGGGTAGAGCGAGCACCGAGCTTTCGTGCTGGGGACACTGGTTCGATATGTATATTTTGCATACAATACACGACCGGTGACAGCTGCTCCTGCGCAATACATTGGAACGAAGGACAACGTCATTGAGATTTTTCCCTGGCGGTTTCATATCTACAAAACTGTAAATAAGCTTCTTGAATGACAAAGTTTCATTAAAATATTTGTCCCCAATTGGTTCGTTTCATGGCCTTGATGTTTTTCGTATCAGCGGCATGCACAGCTTTGAGGGTTCCGAACTGATATAGTTCTAAAGTTCGCGTGATATTTTCTTTACTTATTAAATAGACAAAAAAGGTGGAATCATTGATATCAGTTATTTCTGGCGCAATTTTTTGGGGACATATGATTATATTCTTTTATGAAAAAAATATACATATTTAAAATTTTTTGACAGTGCGTAGCGCTCAAGAAATCGTTTGCAGCATCGTTGGCATGGCAATGCGGTTATTAGTCATGTATTTGGTCCCCCGACAAGTTCTGCAAGGCGCAGGCTTAGCTGGAACGTGAGCCCTCGTTCGAACGAAGTTGCTTGGTACGCCACTGCATGCGTGGCAATATGCGCTTTCCCTGTGACACACCAGGCGTCGCACAGTCGATTTCAATGTGCATCTCCGTTTCCAAGTTGACGTTGGCGGCTTGACACGTCCGGCGCCGCTGAGCCCACTATACCCTCATATTCTAGAACGCTGTACCACCGCTCTTAAATTTGGCACAGGCATTTTCACAGGCATTGTACCTGAGTGTAAGTAAGTCACGTTGAGGCAACAACGCTCAATTGCGTTTCGAGTTCGCAGTGCGATATCGTGCTTAGAACCCTCCGGCCACAGGGTCGCAGAGCAAAATGGTTCCCATGGGGCGCATAACGCGACGTCACTTACGAACCTAACGAGGCCGCGGGAATTCATGCAGACGCGGGGAAATGCTCTCGTAAGGCTACCTCGGTACATTCTTAGGGCATACAAGCCAACATGCGCGAACAAACGCGCAGTGTTTAAGCGGAGAAAAGACAACAAACATACGTCAAGCGGCGAGAGTCCGGAAGCGCGAAGGCCAGGATCTTATACGGCTCATGCAGTAGATTTGAGTCTATATACGCGTCGTTTACAGCCATTGTGCAGCCCCTTCAATCTTCGTCATGAATAAGCAATGAAGCATTGAAACACAGAGCGCAGAAAGGCGAAAGGAAAAGAAGAGAAAAATTAATGATAATAAGTAATCGCCACAAGACCGAATATTGGTCAGTCTACATCGTGCATCGATCGCGTGTTGGATTCTCTTATCTCGTGGTGCATGGCCCGCTCTTCACTGAGCAGCCATGCGTTTCCCATATAACTCGTTCACGCGCCTACAGTATGCGCGCTGCGCTGGGGGCCTCCGTTCCGCGTGCGAACGGAGCTCGCCGGATAGAACCAAAGAAAGCGCACGTGAAAGAAGCAAGAGAAAGCTCAAGGAGGAGGAGCGAGAGACGGGGAAACGCCAACACGGACTCAAGGCGAGATAATTGCGGTTTCATTTCTTTTTTTTTTTTTTTTTTTTGCCGACTTCGCGACCTTGCACGGAATAGCGCGTCGTCCGAAAGGGGGCCGCCGTTCGGCCGGCAATCGTGCGGCGGGCCAGTCGGCAAACGGCGGCAGCCGCGCCGCGGTTACGGTGCGTGCATGTGTGCGTTCCTCGAAGGATTAGACGCGCTCGCTCGCCCGCGCGGGGATCGACGCGTAAAGGGAGAAAGAGATTGCGTAAGCCTTGAAGGCGGACCGCTGCGTGAGCCGCGCATGCCCGCGGAAGGCGATTCGCCCGAACCGATACACATCGAACAGCGGACCGTGTATGCCGGGCGCCGGTACTGTTGATGGAAGGAGCGTGTTGGGGGCCGCCGACGCGCACCGCATTCACCGCCGACGGCGTTTAGCGGGACCGTTCACGGCAATTAAGATGAGCGTCCCGCGCGCGGAACACGGCATTCATTTAGAGAGGCCTTAGCGAAAGGGAGGGGTAACCGATGGGACTCCTTTGTATCACGTAGAGCCGCCAATCTGCAGGGCTGGAAGCACACAAGTCATCTGGCCGCTCGCCAACGAGTCTGCGAGGCCCCCTGGACAATTTAACACCAACGGGAATGAACAATTGCGAACGACACCACGGCTGGCCGCGCGGCTTCTTCAGCGAGCAGGGCGTGGCGTCGGTATGCGAAAGAAACAAGCTTCTTGACGGACCAAAAGCCGGTTCACCAAGAAGCGAGGAAAGGGAACGCTCGTGCGACATGCGACATGGCGCTGCAACATTGGCAGATGAAAAATTGCAGATGGTGCGTGCCGAACTGTGAGCGAAGTGAAGGGAATAAAACGTGCGGCAAAGTAAAATTTCAAGCTTGAAATTATTGCGAACTATGTCCGTGTCATTTCAGAAAGGAAAGTCGGAAACCTTGGTCCTTTTTATTTATTTATTTATTTGTTTGTTTCCACAAGCAAGGAGGTACATGGTTGTGGCGGAAAAACAAGGGGAAAAAAGCTGCGGAGAAGCAGCTTGACTGGCCCCAGGTTCCGTTTACAATGGCAGCAGCAGGGCAGGTGGGAAACGGTAAGGGGGAAAAAAAAAAGAGAAGAAAAGAAGGAAAGAAAAGAGAGAAGAGCAAAAGCACTAAGGGCAAAAGGTCACTAAGTACAACGGTACACAGTCAAGATTGGAGGAACATATCACGCAGATTTTTCGCGGAACAAGTCAACACATCGATATTGCATCTGGTAAGATCATTGAGTAGACTGGGCAGCCAGTAGCATAACATTTGCTGGCCATAATTAGTCCGAAGTTGAGGAACACACCAAGTCTCAGGAGCTCGAGTTGTGTAGGGGGTTTCTCGTTTTGTGAGATTAGCGAGAGAGCTGAGGGCACCAATATTTTTCTCATATCTTCTGTAGGTTGTCAACAAGCGCAGGTTTATTAGGGCAGGCAATTTAAGGGTTTTAAGCGCGCTGAAAAGAGGAGCGGAATGAAAATCACGAGGCTTATTACAAATGACACGAAGAAATTTCTTCTGGATAACAAACAGCTTTTGAATATTTGTGGCTGAAGTTGTCCCCCATACGAGGCAGCCGTAATTTAGATGACTGAAAAAAAAGTGAGTTGTAAATCAGCAATTTAACGGATTGCGGGAGGTATCTAAAGGAATAGACAACACCCAAAACCTGTGACAGTTTGCCTATGAGAAAATCTACATGAGAGCGCCATGTCATATCATGATCAAAGTGAACACCCAGACATTTGATTGATTGGACAACTTCAATAGTACTGGAGTTAAGGACAATATCTCCAGGTAGCACGACATTCATATTTCTTGGATGAAAGAGCAAGGCTTTGGTTTTTGCGGAGTTGATTGTGAGACCATTTTCAAGGGACCACTGGTGTACTTTCGAGAGCACGCTGTTAGCACGTAAGACCACGTCATCCAGACATTTGGATGAAAAAAGAAGTGTGGTGTCATCGGCATACATAATGTACGTTGTGGCGGAATCAATGTTAATAAAGTCATTTACGAAAATATTGAACAAGAGAGGGCCTAAGATGCTTCCTTGTGGGACACCCACATGAACAGGAAGGACACTGGATGATAATCCATTTACATGCACAAATTGCTTTCTGTGATTCAAGTAAGATTCAAGTAAGCTGAGAGCAATGCCACGGATGCCATAATAAGTTAGTTTATGAACCAGAAGTTTATGATCAATAGAATCGAAGGCTTTAGATAGGTCGACAAAAACGCCTAACGTTAATAAACGTGCCTCAAAATTTCCAAGGATTAGTTCTTTCTGCTTAAGGAGTGCTAGTTCAGTCGACATGAACCTGCGGAAAGCGTGTTGATGTGGGGTTAATAAGTTATGTTTGTCAAGAAAACAGGATAACCTACAAAATATTATCTTCTCTAGTCCTTTGGAAAAAATCGGAAGTATGGAGATGGGTCTGTAGTTCGAAATAAGTGTTTTATCACCTTTTTTAAAAATCGGAAGCACCTTTGCCACCTGCATTCTTTTTGGGAATTGGCCTTGCGAGAGACAGATATTGTAGATATGAGCAAGAACAGGTGAAATAATATCAAGCACGTAGCTGACAGGCCTGATTTGCAGGCCTTCAGCATCACAGGCACTACTATTACTCAGGTTACGGAAAAGCAGTGTTATTTCATGTTCATTAGCAGGGTTCAAAAATATTGATTCCGTGCAATGAGTATCTATAAATTGACAGGCACTCAGGCTGGCAGTTTGGTGACATGTACTGGTGAAATGATCATTAAAACAACCAGGAAGCGCATCACTACAGATTTCCTCACCGTTAAAGACAATGTGCATCTCGGGTGTATGATAAGGTTCTCTGTTTGTTAATATGTTTAACTTATGCCAGATCTTACGGCCATCATTTTGGCATCTTAAAAAGTTATGTTCAAAATATGAGGTACGAGCAGTACGTAGCTGTTTTGTAAGCCGGTTACGGAAGGACCTAAATGTTTTCAAATCACCAGGATCTTTGGAAATAATAAACTGGTTAAAGAGCCTATTTTTCTCTTTAATTTTTATAAATAGGTCATTCGTGACCCACGGTTTGCGAATTCGGGAAGCGCGAGGCTTTCGTGGACGGAACGGAAAATGTTTCTGATAGCACATGCTAAAGGTGTCAATGAACAGCTCATACGCGGTGTCAGCACATTGAGAATAATAAACACAACTCCAGTCAACTTTACACAGTTCTTCTCGAAAACGGTCAAGGTTATCGCTGGTGATGGTTTGAAATATAGGAATACATTTATTTTTATTTTTTGATTTACGTTTCCAGCTAAGAAAAATTGGCATGTGGTCGCTGATGTGATATGAAAGAACACCAGATTTGATATCAGCCTGACCGCAATTCGTGATGAACAAATCAAGGCATGTTGAAGTATCAGAAGCGACTCTAGTAGGGGAACGTATGACATTACGGCAGGCAAAAGAGTGCAACAATAGCTCAAAATCACGCCTCAGGACAGTGTTAACACAAAGATCAATATTAAAGTCACCACCAATGATGATATTATACTAGAAATCGCATATATCTCCATCATGCAGAAAGACTGGAAGGGCAGGACTGAAGATGACCCGCGTGCTTCTATCTCGTGTAACAATTCTCCCGATCCAAACATTAAATGTAAAACAGAATAAGAACAAAAAAAAAATAAGCCACGCGCCGCGGTTGCTTAGTGGCTATGGAGTTGGGCTGCTAAGCACGAGGTCACGGGTTCGAGTCCCGGCCACAGCGGCCGCATTTCGATGGACGCGAAATGCGAAAGCACCCGTGCACGTAGCTTTAGATGCACATTAAAGAACCCTGGGTAGTCCATATTATCACAGAGTCCCGCATTACGGGGTGCCTCATAATCAAATCGTTGTTTTGCCACGTAAAAACCCCATAATTCATTTTTAAGAAAAGCCCCGTAATACAAAGAAAAGAAAACAGACAAACGAAAATGAGGTTACCCGTCAGGGCGCGGACATAAATACCATTCATTGCTTCAGCATGAACTCGTAGGAAGTAGCGACAAGAGTTTCCACTTTGTAGAAAACAGTGAAGAAAAATAAACAGGGTCATTGCATGGTGATCGACTTCTTTAGATGCACTTAGCCGACCACGGGACGGGATCTTCTACGGACGCAAAGGGTCGAAGTAACTGTACGGAAGTTCGTGTGAAGCGCCGCTGCACGGGAGGTAGCACGCCAAACACACACGGGGCAACTAGCAGACTAGCACGGTCGAACGTATCACGTGACTGCTGGGGTGCTTAACCGCGCAACTCGAGGCTATTGTTGCGTGTTTCACAGCGTCACAGGAGAGCCAGCATACCGTATATGCGGACTCGGGCAGCCACGATCGGGCCCGGACTACATCAACGATGAGCGTCTCGTCGTTGTAACTACGATAAAAAATAATGTTACAGAAAAAGTTAAACCAGCGCGAAAAAAAGAAATGAGAAGAAGAACAAAAAAAATTCGGCAGACAAGACAAGGAACAGCGCAAGCGCTCCTTGTACTGTCCGTGTCTTTTGATCTTTTCTGTACTATTTTAATTAGTGTGTGTTGCGAAACAATTCGCTGAACAACACGTCTGGATTGAATGCGCTTTCTGCGTGCATCCAGGAAGCGAGGCCGCAGCATTTTGACGGGAAACAGACAGTGATGATTGCGAATGGTTTCGTTATCGCAAATGCAACTGCTAAAGAATGCGACGTTCTCCTGTACGTCCAGCACAGCTGCTGGGCAGTTGCGACCCTGAGGTATCAGAAAAATTGACATTTCAGTCCAGGAAGAAAACGGTATAACTCACTGCCTATTATACAAAGTAATCTGTGATCGCCTCGCTGCAACTTGGGCTCGCAACGGGAGCGGCTGCCCAGAAATTTCTTGTATGACTGACAACGCCCGTGTGTTAATCCGCCGATAACTCCTTAAGCAGAACCCAGACCGCCGTCTTGCAAACGGCTCATTCCCTCCTAGTGTTCGTGGTCGTGGCTTGCCTCGTAGTGCTAGAGCACTCTTAGTGAAATTAAGAGTTAGCTCTGTGTTGGTGCGCTAACGCTTGCATCGTCAAGCACGTGTGGACAGTCCGTCGTGTACGTCCTGTGGCTCCTGTGAGACCCTTGAAGGCCTTATATTGGAGTGTCCCGCATTCGTCACACAACGAGCATTGTTAATTTAGGAATATGGACTGATTGTACTCAAGTGTACGACCCTTGACGATTACCTGTTTCCCAGAGGGAGTGCTGCTCAACTCGACCAGGCTCATAGAGCCTTGCTAACTTTCATGCAGAGAACTGACTTGGCCTCCCGTTTATAGACGTTTTTTTCCGTGTTCCTACTTTCTTTTGTCCGTGTCTCTGTCAGTTCTTTCCTATTTTCTGTCCTATTTCTTTGTTTCTTATCTTCTTATCTTAGGCGTTGTGCCCCTCTCGGTGGCAGTTGTCACCTTACTCGCTCCCGTTTTCCTCTGTGTGCTTGTATGTTTCCATATAATAATAATAATAATAATAATAATAATAATAATAATAATAATAATAATAATAATAATAATAATAATAATAATAATAATAATAATAATAATAATAATAATAATAATAATAATAATAATAATAATAATGTGCGACAGTTATATATGCTGCTGAAAGCAGAGCCTTGCCTAAATGTATCTTCAAGGGGAGTATGGTGGCGCGATTCAAAGACGGGACAAGAGAAGACACAAAGGGACACACACAGCGCTAACTTCCAACCACAGCGCTCGCAACACACAGCGCTTGGAAGTTAGCGCTGTGTGTGTTCCTTCGTGTCTTCTCTTGTCCCGTCTTTGAATCGCGCTACCATACTCCCCTTGAAGATGCATTACCAACAAGCCCACATTGCAGCCCTCGTGCCTATATGTGTCCAGCGTAACTTGAGCCAAACATTAAAAACATGCTAATGCCACGTAGCTGGAGAGAACAAAGTTAATCGTGTTTGCCGTCACTTGGAGATACTCAAACCATATTTTTCATTCAGCCTAGTTAGATAATTACTCTTAATTATTTATTAAACTTATCAAATATTATAATTAGATTAAAAGTGTCAATGAGAAAATTGCAGAGCGACCTGAAAAACTCCCGATACAGCTTTCTGTTGCTCATAACGTGCTAAATACAAGTGTTTTTCCGAGCGTGAAAGTAGCCCGCGAATGCATGATAAGTTTCCGCGCGACTGGCCGCTCGAGGCACTTTGCGGGCATTGGCGGGCTTCTTTCGCGCTCGGAAAAACACCTTTATGCACCTTGAGCAACAGACAGCTGTACCGAAAGCTTTTCGTGTTGCTCTACAATTTTCTCATTGATAGTCTTCATTTAATTATAATATCTGAGTTCATTAATTAATAATGGTTAATTATTTAATTAGGCGGAATGACAAGAATAGTTTGAGTATTTCCAAGCGACGGCAAACAAGAATAAATTTGTTTTGTACAGCTACGTGGCATTTGTATATTTTGAAGCTCTGGCTAAAGTTAGCTGGGACACACTGTTTTGTTAGGCAAGGGTCTGCTTTCAGCACATAATCACTGTCGCACAGATTCCTTTATACAATAAGCAATGTATATACATATATATATATATATATATATATGTATATATTGTAATACCGAGACCGATCAAGTTGTCCAGCGCTGTTTATTCCAAAAAAGGCAACGCCCCAGCTCATGCGCGAAGAAGACGAAGAACAGGGAAGATGATGATGGCTATGTACAAATGAAAACGACGAAGTACGTTTATAGTGCTTACACTAACTTCCCCCCGTCATGGAAGCGGCCAGCCTGGCCGCAGATGAGAGGTTATCTAAATGGGGAGTGAAGGGCTTCATCCGCGAGACATGAACAATTTCGGCATTCCGGCGGCGCCGGTCAGTGACGGAGTATACTGGGCGGACGAGATGGTTCACTGCAGATGTTTGCTGCACAACGGTGTATGGGCCAATGTAGCGTTGAAGGAACGTCTCACGGAGGCCTGGAGTGCGGACTGGAGTCCAAAGCAGGACTTGGTCTCCAGGGTGAAAACGTACGTCACGGCGTATGTTGTCTCAGTGACGTTCGCGCTCAGCTTGTGTAGCTTCTGTGCTTTCCCGGGCGATTTGACGGCAATGTGCAATTCGGGCAGCAGAATCTTCTGGAAGCGACGCGTTAGGCGAAGAAGGTGCTAAAAAGAATTCTCTGTCGAATATGGTGGAAGAAGATCGTCCATATACAAGGAAGAAAGGGCTGTAGCCGGTAGTCCGTTGAATAGCCGTATTATATGCGAATGTCACAAAAGGAATTTTATCCCAGTCAGTGTGGTCAGGACGGATGTACATGGAAATCATGACAGACAGCGTACGGTGGAAGCGCTCAGTAAGGCCGTTGGTTTGCGGATGATAGGTAGAAGTAGGTTTGTGGACGGTATTAGCGGCCCGAAGAGCTTGCTCGAGAACTTGGGAAATGAACGCTTTGCCACGGTCACTGAGAAGAACGAGGGAGGATCGCTGCTGTCATGTGGAAGTCGAATTGGACTGCAGCTCGTCTAGGCGTTGACACGTGGAAGTGATGTCTTGGACAGAAGCCGGATTTTGCACCATTAAGGCGTTGAACGCAACAGACGCAATGCCTTTTGAGATGTGGCGAACGCGTTCGGCTTCCGTCATGCGAGGATTCGCACGGCGGCACAGAGCCAAGACATCCTCTATATATGAGGTGTAGGACTCTTGTGGAAGTTGGAGGCGCGTTCCCAGCTTCTGTTTGGCGACTTCTGCACGGCCAGATGAGGAAGCGAAGATTTGCCGCAGCTTGGACGTAAACGTGGACCAATCCGCGACGTCGGATTCATGGTTGAAATACCACGTCTTGGCACCACCGGTCAAGTAGGATGCGACGTGTCTCAATTCTATGACGAATCCATGATGACGCGTTCCATATGCTTCTGGCCAAGGACCCGTGCACTGTTCGCGACGTTGTCAGCGTGTGCCAGAGCTATGATGAATTACGTAAGCAGCGAGCTCTGACAAGGCGGCATCCCACACGAAATGCGGCGTCACTCTGCAGCCTGACCACCGGCCCCGAACAAGCCTCCCTGATAACCCTAACCAAGGATTTCGTCCGGGAAGAAGTCGCACGACAGCTATCTCTGGTGTCCGTCACTCAGGAGTCTGCCAGCACTTTGCCGTCTCATCTCCGTAACGTGATCCATGAAGAGGTCGCGGAAGCGCTGCCGGCTGTTCACCAGCAGGATGTCGTGACTACACCAGTCACTTATGCTACGGTTGCTGCAATGGCCCCTCGCAGTGTGCCCGTACGTCGCTTCCAGCAGCCTGTGCACCGCCCTCATCTTCCCTTCCCCTGGGCCACCACTGCCGTCGCTAACCCGTGGCGTACGCTGGACAATTGCCCTATATGCTTTGCATGTAGGTGTCCCGGTCATGTCGCAAGGTTCTGCCGCCGCCGATCGCAGGCGTTCGATGAAGACCGACTAGCGCCTTATGTGCCGCCTGATCCAAATGCGCCTTACGGACCCTTCGACCCATCACCAGCTCGCTCCCAGATTGATCGCCGTCCTCGCTTCGAATGCCTCCGGTCACCCTCCCCACGTCGCCGATCGCTTTCCCTTATGCGTCGACGACCCGTCTCTTACGGAGAGGAAAACTAGACGACGCAGTTCCCGAGGCAAAAACTGCGCAAGTGTCGACATGCCGAAGTCCTCCTCCTTTACCTGCCAATGTCCTTGATGTGTTTATCGAAGATGTCGCTACAGTCACCCTCGTCGATACTGGTGCCGCTTTTTCAGTTATGGATGCCAGGTTTTGCCGCTCGCTTCGTAAAGTGACGACGTCTCTGTGTGGATTATCGCTTCGAACGGCGAGTGCTCAACCTATTCGCCCTACCGCTGCTTGTACAGCCCGTGTGACCATACAGGACGTTTTGTACACGATTGAGTTCATAGTTCTTTCATCGTGCTCCAACGCCGTTATTCTAGGATGGGATTTTCTTTCACTACGCAATGCCATCATCAATTGCGCTCGGGCTGAGATTGAACTTTCCCAACTATATATATATATATATATATATATATATATATATATATATATATATATATATATCGCGTGTTCCACACGAGACATGCATGTTCTTTCGTGCCAACATGCGAAGTGTTGAAGCTGCATAACCTTGACAACGGCGTCGATTCGTATGTACTGTCTTCCAGAGCTGACCACGAGCAAGCAGTATGGGCGTGCTTGTTATCTATGATGCCGCAGTGACTTGGAAGCTACTGAAAGCCAGTGCCATGAATATGCGCATCTACGGTAATTTTTTTGCCCCTTTGAACACAGACGTAAAAGATATGTTCGTTTCGCACTTAAGTTACAGCCGTTATCATCAGCCGTGTGCAGGTGGAAGCACAGACCCTCTGCACGCACCTTTAGCGCCATTCGATTTCCCGAGTGAATAAATGTTAAGGTAGATCCTGCGATGGCATAATATAGCACGCTTTGAATCCAACATGCTCAGTCGCGAACTTTCGGGTGGATACGTACGTAGGGTCAGCTTGTGCGCCTCGGACTACTCATCGTGCAGTTTGGCACTGCTGTCTAGCGGTTTGTTCGGTCTGCTCTCAACGAACTGGGGGTGCAGCAGCCACGTTGTTCTAAAGGGTAGCGCTACTTGAGATACTCGAAAAATTTGTTCGACGATGATAAAAACTCGTTCGAAGCGACAGCTCGTTATAAGTGAAGCCGTTATAAGTGACGATGACTGGCAGTTTTTTTCTGCTTTTTTCTTTCTTTACTCAATACAAAAACAGAGCAGCAAAGCATGCTTTGGAAAGCATTTCACTGACGTCGTGCGTGTATGCATGCACATCAAGCACGTACCCAGGATTTCTTTTCGGCGGGGGAGGGGGGGGGGGGGCAACTCAAGGTAACTTTTCCATGCAAATGAGGGGTGAAGGTAACCTTTACTAGTACAAATGTGAGTAATGCCCACCGTTCATCGTAAAGACACGTAAACCTGCAAAAGAGAAATGAAATAAGGTGTATCTCACAGGTAAACCTGTGAAATACATTTCTCCTTTACTTGACATACAAGAAACCACATCAAATGGACTCGCGCATGAAAGAAGCGCTGGAAGAACGCGGCCAAGAACAAGTAAACAAGCGAAAGCGTAAAATAAAGAATTCTAGTAGCGTTTCATGAATTAGCTCTTGAATAATTATAGAGAAACACATATTTGCGGAACAATCACAGTTTTTTTTTTATCCCTCGTCTACTGCTCTACCTAGTTACGTGCCAAAACCGACTAGTATTGTTATTTGGGAAGTTGCGTAACGATGCGTGGCCGCCAGTCCCGTACAACCGCGTAGAACGCAGGATACTGCGCTTCTAGACGCACTGCGCCCAACGTGGAAGGTTACAAAAAAAAAAACCATATAAGCCCAGCAGAGAAGTGACTACGTCAGGCGGCTCGACTGATAACTGTAGAAGCGTCATGCAAAACACATGGAATCATTCTTCACTTCCGGCGGCGTTTTCTCTACTTCCTTTTTAAATAAAACGATGTTGATACATAAATGTTTTCACAATTAACGGTTAAATTTGTTAATTCTCGCTTTTCCTTCCTGTTTGGCTGTTGCCTCGGCTCTCTCCCTTCGTGTATCGCTTAATTTCTCAATTCCTTGCGACTCTTCTTTTTCGTTGCCAATTCTTCACAGAAAGTGCTGTACAATTAGGGAAGGAACAGACGAGGTAAAGGTGTTATTCATATTGCTTATGGGTTTAACCATTATTGTAGGGTTTGATCATGGACGCTGTTTCGCATGATTTTATTTTCCACCTTATCTAACCGATATCGCGGGTATATGGTGCCGAGGATCTGCCAGCGTCGCGGTGAGCCGTCATTCGAGGAAGTAATGAAGTGAAAGGAAAAGTTAAACGCAACTGGTGTTTCTTCGGGCCGTAACTCGTTCCACAAGCATACAGACCAGCTGACTTCGAACTGAGTCTCTTTCCTGGCGCCTGGATCAGTCAAAAGAAAGAAGGTTGAACTAACGAAGCAACAGCGATGCGCGTGACCGTTACACTAGACGCTGACAACTGAACGCTTTCCGAGTTGATCGCGCGGGCACTGAATCGATGAGAAAAGTGGCCCTCACACCCCAGGAGATGCCGATAACTACCGCCATCCAAAATGAGTGAAAAAGGCAGCAAGGTGTTGACCGCCGAATAGCTGTCAAGTCTCAAGATTGATTTGGCGGCGCTTTAGAAATTTGTGTGAGGAGTGGTGGCGAGGGTGAGGGTGGTGGGGTTTATGCCGCTTAATTTAGGGTGAGGGGGGGGGGGGCGCCGGGCCTCTCCGACACCGCCTCCCCTAGGTACGTGCTTAATGCACATGCTCGTGTTTAGCCGGAATTTTATTTTAGGTATCGGATGTTTCTTCCAGTAAAAATTCCTATCGCGTCCTTCGATCTCTCAGCTCATTCACAAATATTCATCTGAGCACGCCTGCAGCATGTGACTTGCGATCACAAAGGACTGATGACACTTGCTGCAAGAATAATTGAGCCCAGTTCACTGCCAGCTGTATTTTATAGCAATAATACAAAATAATAAAATATAATATTTACAACTATATTATAAATATTATCCCCAATCCCCAAAACCTCCAATCCCGAATATCCCAAGAATTTGCATCCTGATTTGAAAATTACAATCGTGCCACAGATTCCATGTATATCTTGAAAGCTGTAGATGCATACAAATACATGTTTTTATACTTTGGTTTTATACTTATTGCTATGTAAGATATGCCATGTACAGTTTTCTTTTTGTTCTTCCTTTTCCTTTCCTTATATTTCCGCTGCCAAATACAATAAGATATGAAGCCCTTGTCAAAGTGCTGGTAAAGCGGTTCTCGCTCCGTTTCTGGCGTTTCGTCTTTGTTACTTGTTAGGGCTGAATGCAAAATAAAGATTGTCAGGATTGTCAAGATTTTCAAGGCAGTAAATAAGAGCTATCTCTTCTATTGCGAACGCAGAAATGATTTCAAACGCGGTTATCTGGAAACATTTACAAACTTCGAATCCAAAACGAAAAATAAGGAAAACAATGATAAACCGTAAGATTAATTCACAAAAACTCCCAATCTCATGAAGTTCATCCTCGAGAAATTGTCAAGACGTGGTGTAGCTGAACCTTTTCCTTTTGTGTTGCAGAACTACTTTCCAAAAGACTCTTACCTCATTTAACGGAAATGGATGCTTGGATAGCTTCTCTTTTATTTGGGGAGGGAGGGAGGGGGGGTTAATGTGTGTTCAGCATTTGCAAGTGAGATTTCTCGGAGGTAGAAAAATTAAGCCTCGCACTGATATCTTTTCAGGCAGAGGCATTCGAATCAGCGGTAAAACTTCAACGTCTTGGCTGCCCCGAAATAGCAGTCATTTCCACCGTGCTTGACGTCCCACGTCCTATCTGGAAGACGCAGGAATGTTGCAAGGCTGACATTGCGCAAGCTCTTCTGGGCACTATTTATTCGCAAGCACGTAGAAAACTCATTAGAACGGTTCACAGCTGTTTGCTAAGACAAAACAGTGCCGCTTGCTATGTGTACAGACATCCCCGTAGCGAAAGCCTTAAAAAGTGCACGGGCAACACGCAACACGAAAGTCATTAGTATTATTTTATTTATTTGTTGTTGTTTTCTGAGATAGGTGGACGCCTGAAAGCTTTTCAGAAAAAAAAAGTAATAATGAAAAAGAAGCCAAGTACACCAAGGCTGTACCACCATTATTCCTCCATACCAGGCGACTAGGGTACTTGCCGTGGCCATGCCGAGCTCCCTTGGTTCATTTTCGCTCTGCAATGCCAGCCCAATCTGGTGACTGTACCGGTGGGAATCCCCCCCACCTCGTTTTTCCTATATAACTTCAGCACTAGTTTTTCCTAATCTTTTTCATGCAGCGACATTGCGGCGAGTCACTCAGCATTCGGGCTAGCGTGACGCTACTTTACATTTTCTTTACTTTTTTCTTGTAATTTTAACGTAGAGTTTAGATTCATTCTTTCACAAGCAGTCCAGCTTATAGGTGAGGACTACGACGTCACAACCGAAGAACAAGAACTGCAGCACTTGTTTATTCATAGGCTTATCGTTGTCCAACGGGATCCATAAAGGGAGAATGTTTCGTATTCCTATATGTAGCAATTCGGAAAGGCTTCTTCGAACGACATGGTGACGCATCTTAGAGAAAGTGAGAAGAGGAAAAAAGAAGTGTCATGAAAGAAAACGAAGGAAGCTGAACATTTTTTTCCCTCAGTCTGGCTTCCCACGTGACTTGCGCAGGTTACTCAGTTACTCCATAATAGGAGGAATAAGTCATTATCTTAAGGCGAATACGACCAAGAGACACTGAAGCAACCTCCTACAACAAATGACGAGCTACAAGCGATACCGTAATTCGGGTACTTTATAATCTGTCCCGACCTTCGGGGCCAGTGAGTTGATCGAGGTTCAATGTATCTGTGCACGGCGACCCATAGGAATGCGTCCTACAACCCCCGACAAGCAATTAAACGATACCGCGAGCGCAGCGAATAGCGGCGACGACAAAGGCGCCAGCGCCGCAGTGACCAACGAGAGAGGTTGGCCTCGAGACGAACACGCAGTGCGTGGCCGCCGGCGCTGAACCGCTTTGTCCGGAGACGTTTCTCGCTCAAGCGGCGTCTGAGGAACGTTACTACAGCAGCCCAAACGGTTCCCAGCACGGTGTTTTGTGTTTAACACTTGTCCCTGTCACATACGCGGGGGCCACTTGTCAGGCGAAACGTCTCATTAACGGCGGAGCGACAAAGCTTCAACCGCGTTCTGTGTGTGAGAGAGAGCGACGAGGAGAGCTCTCGCGCAGAAAGAAAAAAAAAAGCGAAGAGAGAGTGAGAAGAAATCTCAGAGGGCAGACGGCATAGCCGTCGGCATCGCGCAGCGCCAAATACCGGAGGTGCACTTGTGTCAATAAGCGGGTAGCGCTAAGACATTGCACTCGGTGGCGGAGACACTCGTAGTCCAATCAATTCGACGGGTCTCGGAAGGGGGGGGGGGGATGAGGGGTCGACCCGTTATCATTTTAAAGCGCGCCGCAGCGCACGCAACGGGACACGCAACCGCGCGGCTGTTACGGCAGCGACGCCCAGGAAGAGAATGGACGCATAGCAGCCATCACAAATGGACTACGCGCACAAACACACGCGCGCGCGCGCGCAGCGGGGCGCCTTCTTCGCCTCTCGGCGGCTCCGTGCGCTGGAACAGAATCCTCAATCACCGCGCAGCCTTCACGTGCCTGCACGCTCGGCGTGCACGCGAGCGCGACAGAGAGCCCCGTAACCATAACGCAGTGCGCTGACATTACACGGCCGACCGATACTAGTCCGCGGCTGGGAAAGGGTTGTTGGCTTCTCGGCCAGCGGAGTGGAGGGCGAGTAAGGGAAGGGTGGATATAGTGTGGCCCATTGAAAGAGCGCGAGATAAGTGAAAGAAAGAAATGTGGAGCACCGCCGCGAGGCCGCCGTCGCATGAGGCACGCACGACGCACCCGCGCGTGCAACCAGCAGGAGAGACGCGAGCGCGCTTCGAAGAAAAAAAGTGCCCCTGTGCTGCCGCAAACCTTTACCCCCTCGCTTCGAGTACGTTAAGCTGCGATTTCTCGCTCACCGTCACCGTTGGCGGCGAGCTTCAGTTCTTTTGTTCCATACGCGCTGAGAGCTGGGGAACGAAAAAAATAACTGTGATCTATATAGGAAAGGCAATCGCGCAGCCGAGAAAGGGGTAAAGCGAAACTGCAATACAATGAAATGCAGCTCAGGTAGACAATGGGACCAAAGAGAGGCAGACATCACCTAACGTTAATGATTAAGAAGGTAAGAACAATAATTAATTAAAACAAAGAAATTCAAGTTATTTTGTCGCGAACGCGAATAACTTGTATGGGTCGATGCCATATGAGAGCCAATACCATCGAAAAGGTCGTGTTGGTGTCTCGTCAATACCCCTGTGTCGTTTCATGATTTAAGTTTCAGCTACTCGTATACGTGCTGCGTATGTTATGGCGTGTCGTGTGTGTTATGCGTCTGTCGAATTTGGTGCATATCCTCGGTGCGTAATTTCATTTGTCATGGCATTCACCTGGAGTTCCATAGTAGTCATGCCGCCAGGCAAACCTCTCTAGTGTTCACTGAAAACCTCCTCTCTCTCACATGCGATGGCGTTATTCACCGCATGACTGGAAGCACTTTCTTGCGCCAAGTGTGAAAAAAAGGAAAAAAAAGGAAAGAAAAGAAATTGTTAGTATATTTTGGCTGACTCGAAGACTGGTTGGTGATTAGTGGGGCAGCTTATGACGCGTGATGTAATTGAAAAAAAAAAAGATATATGACCTTAAAGGAAACGTTGATATAAGTGGCGATGTCTACTTCTCAGAGAGCAAACAAATATGTAATTCGCAGAAAGCCCTAAAGAGCACTTAAGAAATTGCAAGAACACGCACAGATATGCAAGAAAGTCGAAGAAAGCATATACTGAAAAGATTCCGAGATCGCAAAATGCGCAGTTTTGCATACGACTGGACCAAGGTAAATACACATATTCCACACACAACTACACGCGAGATAGATAGAATAAACTTTATTGTCCAACGGATAAGGCGCTCTACCCACCCCCCGACACGCAGGTCAGGGGGCGAGTGCCGCCGCCTCAGATGCAGGCTGGGAGGTCTTGGGTCCCAGCAGCCTGTTCAGCCAGTTGGACGAGCCGGAGCTGGAGCTCAGAGTCCGAGCTGCGCAGCAGGGTCTCCCAAGTGTCTCTACTACCTATTTTGTGCGTACCCCCGGGAGAGTACGGACATTCCCATATTATGTGGTCGAGGGTCCCTGTAGCCCCACGAAGATTACACCTATATCGCTCCTGGCCTCGGGCACCATGTGGTTCGCCATAACCGGGTGCGGACACACGCACCCGGTTATGTTTATAGAATAAGTTTGTAGACTTCTCCACGCGACCGCTTGTCTGTTGTGTAATTTTGGTTCTGGCGGGGATACCAGTCTACGAGCCAATCTATAATGCTGCGTGATCTCCCCATACTTTAGCATGCGCTCTCCGCGCCCTTGGTCATCGAGGGGCCCCGTAGCAGCTCGGCGGTAGAGATCTCGAGCCAGCTCGTGGGCCGCCTCGTTGCCGGTGACGGCTTCGTGCGCCGGAGTGCAAATTATTTGAACTTTGCTATCTAACTTTCTATGGCCTAGGATTCTGGCCGCTAAGGGCGAGATCGTTCTCTTGCTAAAATTTTGTATGGCAGTTTTGCTGTCACTGATCACAAATTTTGCGTCCGTTCCAGCGCAAAAGCTAATGCGATCGCAATATCCTCGGCAACTTTTGTGTTGCGCCCGCGCAGAGTGACAGTGGTCACGGGAATACCCCGGCCGCTGACGGCCGTTGCCACCGTAAAACTGCCGCTACCTCCCGCCGCGTCTGCATAGGCCAACTCCCGTTCCGAAATTTTACCGAATCTAATTTTTAATGCTTCGGCTCGTTTATGCCTCCTGTTTTTGCTAAGTTCCGGGTGCATGTTTTTTGGCAGGGGGGGGGGGGGGGATAATCAGATTTTTTCTCACTTCCCTATCTACTTCCACCTTTTGGGTGGGGCCCCTGTCCTGATTTATTCCAACTTTGGCCAATATGGCTCTTCCTGTCCTCGTGGTGCTAAGTCTCTCAATTTGAGAAGTTCGCACCGCTTCCGCCAGTTCTGCCATGTGTTGCGCACTCCTAGAGCCCTCAGTCTCTCTGTTGATGTACACATGGGCAGTCCCAGCGCTCCTTTTACGCATTTTCTCATTAGAGAATCAATCTTTTCTCTTTCCACCACTTTCAAATTGAGATATGGCGTTGCATAGCTCACCCGGCTGAATATGTACGCCTGTATTAGTTTAATCAAATTTTTCTCCTTCAGCCCTCGTCCTTAGCTGGCCACCCGCCTAATTAGGCTCAGGGTATGTATTGCGTGATTCTGAAGCCTCTTGACGGTCTCGCCATTGTGGCCGTGTGACTGGAGAATCAGGCCCAGGATTCTAATTTGCTCGACTATTGGTACATCCTTACCCGCCACTTTAATTTTGATCTCCGACGGTGCCTTGCACCTTAAGTGTTTCGGATTGTATATAAATAATTCTGATCTCTGCGGCGAGCATGCTAGGCCTCTCTCGGCCGCGTAATCGACTATGATGTCGGTGGCGGCCTGGAGCAGGCTTTCGACGGCTGAATCACTTCGCCGGTTGACCCAGAGAGTGATGTCCATCCGCATATATACTAAATTTTAATCCCTCAAGCTTTGCCAATTGCTCGGGGAGTTCCCGCATAGCCACGTTGAAGAGTAGGGGAGACAGCACTGATCCCTGGGGCGTACCCTTACTCCCTAGCTCAATTGTGGGGGATTCCAGCATTTGGAACCTCATGCAGGCAGTTCTTCCCGTCAGGAAGTCCCTGATGTATCGATATGTCCTGGTACCAACATTAATCTTGTTGAGCCCTTCCAGGACCACCTCATGGTTTACATTGTCAAAAGCCTTCGTGAGGTCCAGTTGCAGAATTGCTCTTGCATCTTTAGACCTTGAGTCTATTATATCATGTTTGATTTGGAGCATGACGTCCTGCGTACACAAGTGAGGTCGGCACCTGACCATCTCATGTGGCCACAGATCGCCCTGCTCCATGAAGCCCATCAGTCTGGTCTGGAGGACGTGCTCCATCGATTTCCCCACGCATGAAGTTAAGGAAATTGGTCGTAAGTTTTCCAATTGCGGAGGCTTCACGGGTTTCGGTATTAAAATAATACTTGCCGTCTTCCACTGTTGTGGGAGCTCGCCTTTATCCCAACATTCCTACATGTACTTCGTTAGATGGAATCATCGTCTAACTTCCTGAGCATTTTGTTCGTTACCCCGTCAGGGCCCGGAGCCGACTTCGTTGTGAGTCTTACCATCTCTGCCCTCACTTCCGCTTCTGTGATGGGGGCGTCCAACGCCTCGTTAGGCGCTCCACCATAGTCGGGAAGTGGAGTTCGCGATGTTTCCCCCTCGAACGTCTCAATTAATTCCTTCATGAAATAATCATCGTTCCCTACGAACGCGTGTCTAGCTTTTGCCAATCTTATACCGGATTGATTCTTCGAGCTTGCGGGGTCCAACAAGTGCCGGAGGATGTTCCACGTCTTGGAGAGGTTCATGCTCCCCTCCATTTCGTGACGCTTGTTGGCCCAATTTTGTTCGCATAATGTAAAAGTATAATCTTCGATTTCCTTATTATGCCTAGCAATCCTTCTTCTGAGGTTGCGGTTCCATTTCTGATTTTTGAGACGACGGTCCATGCTTTGCTTAGATTCCCACATATGCAGAAGACGGCTGTCCGCTATCTCCGAGGCGTTATCCCCTTCGATCGTTTTTGTCGTCTCTCTAACGTCCGATTTGAGCGCCGTCGCCCATTCCTCGATGTTTCTGATGGGCCCCAGTTCCTGCGCTCTCCTGATATCTCTGAACTTATCCCACTCAACGACGGCCGGCGCGCGAGCCCTGCGCGTTTGAAGGCCCCTTTTCAGCATGGAAACAATTATTTACTGGTCGCTGCCAAAATTTTGATCCGAATTACGCCTTTCTAGATCTTTTATGTTTTTCCAGAGTGTCAGATCTAGAGATGTATCCTTACTAACGCTATTGCCCACCCTCGTGGGACTCTCAGGGTACGTGTGCAGAGTGAGCCCTATGTCATGCGTATCTTCTCACAGCTGTCTGCCTTTCGGGCTTTAGTGCGGGTACCCCCATTCCTGGTGATGTGCATTAAAGTCTCCCACTATCAACAGTGGCTGGTTGCTTGAAATTTTGAGGGCCTTGCGAAGCAGAGCCCTGAACCTCACCTTCCTTTGCCTGGGTGAGCTGCATAAATTTAGAAGGAATAAACAAGGGTCCTTCTGTTTTCCGGTTAGAATTTCGACAAATACGTTCTCACGTTCTCGATGTCTCTCGACTCTAGATCGTGTTCAATGGCCGCGATATTTCTTTTCACGAGCGTTGTGACCGAGGATTTCCCCCCCCCCCCCTGCCACTATGAAATGCCTGATAGCCTGACAGTTTTGTAGGTCCTCCAGTTTCCTGGAGGGCAATCGCCAAAGGAGTTCCATCTAATAGCGGAAGGTACTGTTGCAGAATCGTCCGCTTGCACCTGAAGCCGCGACAGTTCCACTGCCAGATTTGATTTTCATTTCCGCGCCTGGCCATTTTGCAGTTGCGTGACGATCTGCTCCATATTATGTTGCCACCCGTTCATGGCGACCATCTCATTCCTTAGCCTTTGGCATTCCTCGGCCTGTTTCTGGACTGCCCTGAGGACAGCTTGAATTTGGATGTTGGTATGGTTCATAAATTCATTCATCTTCGCCTCTAACCTTTCCAAATTTTCGACCCTTTTCTCTATAGCCTGAATAGGGTCGGCGTCTTGAATTTTGCGTTTCGTTGGTGGCGGCAGGGACGCCTCTCTGACCATCTTATCCTCTCCTTGCGGCTGTTGACGTGCCGCTGGGGGGGGGGGGGGTCATCTGTCTATTGCGTTGTTGCGGAAGAGGGGTTGCCTGCCTCTGTGATTTCTTTAAGTTTTGGATTTCAGACCGTTGCGAATCGACTATCCCCGTTAATTTTTCGACCATTTTCTTTAATTTCTCAATTTCCTTGTCCCGTTTATCACTCTGATTACTTTCCTGGGACACCTTGCCCGCAAAATTCACACCCTTACGCTCCTTGCTCCTACCTCGTCTGCATTGGTTGGCAGGGTCCCTTGAGCTCGAGCGCTCCCTGGACTGACTCCTGGCACGGGAACCGGAGAAACCGAAAAGAAAAATGAAAAACGAAAAAAAATCTCAGTGCTCTTCCACTATGTGAAGAAGGATGACCATCGAAGCTCTGCATGTGTGCCCCTTAATGGCGAACTGCATCTCCGCCGAGGGTCGACCTGGCATTGCACTATCTTCCGGATAAGTATGGGGAGTGCTTAACGCCCGCTTCACCTCCCCCGCGGGTCTGCCCGACATTGCACTAGCCTCGGGATCCGCCCACGTATGGGGAGTTCTTAACGCCTGCTTCACCACCGCAGTGGGTCGGCCCGGCATAGCCATATCTTCGGTATCGGCCCACGTATGGGGAGCTTTTTGCTTACCACAACGGCACGAAAATTTCCAAGGAGAGTAGAGGTATACAGCTTCGCTGTCAAAAAAAAGAAAAAAAAACTATACTTTTGGTTGGAACGATAACGTAAGCAAAGCGTTATTTACTATATTGTTTTTGAGAGAAACCGAAATGTTTTTTATTGGTTTTCAGTTCAAGGGGAAAGTAGGCAATCCGAAGCAACCGACGTCAGGCAATGTCAGCATAAGCGCGTATCTCAGGGAGGGACAGTGCGAGCGATAGCCGGTCGAGCGCTCCACTAATCGGCATCTTAGCAAAACCCAGGGTTTGTGTGCTGAATAGCTTAACGTTTCGCTTTCTACGGGTATAAGGCTTTGTTACGGAAGATTTATTGTTAGTTTATGTTCGTTTAAGATCGTTTTATCGCAACGGAGGCCTCGCATTTCGGCGAGTGCACTCGATGACGAGCTGCTTCTGAGGTCATGCTCAGTGCCTTGACTCAAGGCACTGAGCATGATCTCAGAATTCGTAATTCACTTATTGAGAAATGTAAATACTATGCCTTTATCGTTACTTTGCTTCGAAAAGTTTTGCATGCGAACCAAAACGGTTATGAGCCGTTACGGATCGTTCTTTCTTTTTCGTTCCGGAGCAGAACCGGAACGCAACTTTTTTCAGTGGAATGAAACTAAAACCAGAACGAAAAACATTTCGTTCCGACACCCTGTGCTAAACCAAATAACTGATATGTAACTAAATATAACCACTTTAAGCCGGTGCGGCACATGCAAAGTGTGTTAAATTAAGACGTAATAATAGTGGTGTTGGACACGTTGATTATGCACAAACGTCGCTGCACAAATCTCGCTTTTACCAGGAATATTGTTAAATTGACACGCGCTTCTCTTTGCAACATCGCTGTTGACTTTGTGTCATATAATTAGTTGAGGGAGAATGGACGACGATTTAAACACTATTAAGTCATCCCACAGTCTTCGCCTCGCTGTATCGTGTCGCCGGCTTATACACTCAGATCGCTTGTCCATGTCAGATTGTTCTTTCGCTGGTGTGTACCATTTATGCAAAAGTTAATCATAGCCCACGTCTTTATGGAATGCACTGAATTCAAATCACTGCTTATTGAGGTCCACAACGCCCCCCCTCCCCCCCCCCCCCGTTCTGTTGCCACAAATGTAGTTCTCCCAGAGCACCGGAGAAGCCTTCTACGCGCTTCGTAAGACCCTGAGACACACATAAAAGCTTTTTCTTCAACGCGTGTAGCTTGTTACCCCCGCAGTTACAATTTTGCCCGCACATTACTCATAGGATGTGAGTGATGTGCGGACAAACTCCACCTGTTCAACTGGAAACTCACAAAAGGTAAGTAGTTTACGCGCTTCATATAACACCGCTAAAGAGGGAGACAGCGAGTGTTTTGTAATTATCCCGACAAGCCCGCAATTAAACCGCATACTTCAATCCAGCGCGCAGATCGTCCCTCCACCGATTCTCTCGGTGACGCATTCATTTGTTTCAGGACAGCGCGCTGTATTACCCTACGCGCTCCTTATAACACCTCTAAATGAGCGCTAGGAAACTGGTGTTAAGTACTTTTCTCGAAAGCTGCTAATTAATTCGCCCACTTTAAATTTGCCACATACATCTCCCCCTAACGTGGCTTTTATATTGCCGCGAAATTTAAACTCGGCGCAACATTTACTTCTCCAATGATACTGGGAAAACATGCGTAAATGTCTTCCGAGCGCACTCCCTAAAATTTTTTTACACCCCTTGGGATTTACCTTAACCTCAAACAATAAGTGTCATCTAACTTATGTGTATTTATTTTTTTAACGCTCTAGCCTCGCTATCTTTCCTGTCAAGAGCGCATTAAAGAAAGAAAGAGACACGCAAGATACACGACGACTGTACTGTTGGGGGACAATATAAGCCGCAATATGGCGCCAATTTTTCTCAGAGTGTAGCCACACGAGCAGCCTCGCCCTAAATGGAAGACTGTTAAAGCACTGTTGTGCTTTTTGCGATCTACGGTACTCAGTGAACGCCTGTAAGTACTTCTTGTTTCTTTTTTGCTCTCCTCCTCCCTTCTTTCTTACGCCCTTTTCCCCAACCCACGCACAGGGTAGTGAACCAGAGAATAGCTCCTGGCTGACATTCCAGCATTGCCTCTATAGCTGTCCCTCGTTATAAAGTCATTCCGCTCCGCCTCAAGGTTCCATTTTGAAAATACAGTCTGGGATTTTAAGTGCCAGAACCACGATCAGATTACGAAGCACGCCGTAGTGGGGGACACCGAATAACTTTTGATCACGAGCGCCCAACGCACGGTACAAAGGCGTTTTCACATTTCGCCCGTATACTTACGTACGGCTGCTGTAGCTCGGACTTGATCCCACGACCTCATGCTTAGCAGCGCCACGCCATAGCCACTAGGCCACCACGGCGGGTCAGAGCTTCATCTCCGGTCCGCTAGCTGGGCGCACTATTATTGAGCCCACCGCTGCGTGATGTGCTTGAAACGTGCCGCATACAGGAAGAGAGAGAGATGGAAGTTACGAGAGAAAGGCAAGAAGGTTAACCTGGTCGGCTACCCTGCGCTGGGGAAGGTGATAAGGGGGCAGAAAAGAGGAGTGCGAGAAAGGAAAAGTTCAATGCATGCACACACGCGCTCAAGCCCGCGGTCACGTAGGCTACCAGAGTTCAAGAAAGGCAGCAGCGGTGCTGTGGTTTTGCGAATCGCGTAGTCGCACGAGAACCTCCTAGCGTGGTTCCAGAATGTTCTCTTCGGTGAAAGGTCTGTCGTCAAATTGCCTTAAAGCAGTGCGAATGGCAAGCCTGTGAGCAGCTAGGGAAGAACAGTTACACAACGGTTTCGCCGAGGCCACTTCAGAGCAACGCGTGTTGCAATTATCGGTTTGCGCCATTGAAATCGAGAGCGAGCAAATAAGCGCTCATTAGAACAGCGCCTATTCAACTGCGACACCGTGAGATAGCTTCACGTCAAATAAGACCAGGTAAACGCTCTCAGTGTCATGTATTGGTTCATTGCGTGCAGGCATCGGTGAGGGAAACTTGATGGACTTTGCTTCCTTAATTTGTTCGTGCGAGCAAGGACGCTAAGGCGGGCCGCTGTGTCTGATTGTCATCCACGTTTCTCGGTTTCACCAATTCAAGTGCCCTCAGCTCCTTCATGTGCTGCACGGGCAGTTTCGCCGATTGCCGGGGACGGCACAGTGCTCAGGAGTCGCCATCGAAATTTTATTGGCGAGTGATTTATTTATTATGGATTAGAAATGTTGACCCCAAGTGCAATACGTCACCGGCTTCTCCATAACTATAAATTGTTAAATAAATGAAGCTTTTTAGCAGTTCGCAGCCAGACACGGGGCAAACAAGTGCAATAAATAAATAAATAAATAAATAAATAAATAAATAAATAAATAAATAAATAAATAAATATCACATTCTTTGATAGTAGGACGTGTGGGCTGTAGAAAACCATCTTCTACTTTTCAAAAGCACGTCATAGGTCACTCTAAACCAAAATTTAAAAAAAGAAGAGAGAAAGATAAACAGTTATTTGGTCTAAGTCAATCGCGTGATGCTAACATACTCAAATCTTCGACACCAGTTATTGTTCATGAAGGCTGCGAAGCAGAGCTGACATGGAGGAAGGAAATAAACCATAGGAAGGAGCATTGCGTCACAAAGCCAGCCTTGGCAAACGATCTCTCCGTGAAGCCACTACCTTCTCCGTGAAGCCATTACCTTCGCTCTTCCCCTCGCAGTTTCGGCCTAACAAGTTCGGTTCCCGGTAGTTTTTTTATCGATGCGCACTTGTTCGGCTGCGCTGCCGTAGCTCCACCTGGAGGGCGGGGGCACTAAAACCTACCGCGCGCTCTGACGTCACGAACACATGTTGGGCCGACGCTTTTGACTTTAATCGCGTTGCGCAATGAACCCTCGTATAGTTATTTTCCTTCTTCCATGATAGCACACAAATTGCATAACTGTTGATAGGGCGAAATGTCTTTGTCGACGTCGTAACGTCAGAGGTGTTGTCGTTTTTGCGTACCTTGACAAATTGGAATTGGTAAGAGTGGAAGAGCCGCCTGTGTAAGCGCGCAGTATTCGGTTGGAGTATGCGCGTTCTGCAATAGGTGCAGAGCGGCTTTTTTCAGCGTGGACAAGTATAGACTTCTTTTCTGAATTAGAGAGAAGCACTTGTGCTTGCCGGAAACAACACAAATCAGACAGTGGTCTTGCTGCAGGCGTGTAGTCAGACGAGAGAGAGCAGGATAGAGAGAAAGTATGCCAGAAAAAAGTCGTCCCGTTTCGGAACAAGAGCAAGGCGTGGTGACTGAAGCCGGAAAACAGTGAAAAAGATACATTTTAAGCGAATCAGCGGAAACACACACATTGATCGGACGGTACCTCGCAATGGCAACTGTTGAGGCCATTAAGGCGTATCGTGATAGACGAAGGCAGGTTCTTAGTGTCTGAGCTTGCATGGTCTGAATCACTCGAAGATATGATTTGCAGGTGCAGTAAAACACATGGGGTGCTGCGACACAGAAATTTTAGGAGCGCTCTCCACAGTTGCAGGACAGAACACACCGGCGGTCCCCAAAGGTGAAGGATTCTGTTGAGTCTATTGCTCAAGCGGGCCACATGAGGTCTCCAGAAGAGGTGCTTGTTGCCAATGGCCCCTAAAATTCAGTGGGTTCACTTGTACGAAACAAGAAGGCCAATAATGGATGTAAAGTGTGAAGTAATCAATTTTATTGTGAGGTCATCTAAAGCTGATTTACCTGCCGAGACGCCGAGGAATAAAGATTTCATGCGTTGCCAATGACAGGCACGCAAATTACTGAAGCCCTAAGGGGGCTTTAGCCGGGCCGTCACGCTGGGACATTGCAGCTACATCCACGGCTCTAGCCTGTTCGGTTTGCTTCTTTTTTTTGTGCAAATTGGTGGAAATGAGACGATTGATTGCTTGCTTGATCGATTAGTGGGAATAAGTCACATTGATGACGTGAGAAAACACATACGTTTGCCATTAAGACCGCGGACAAGAAGCAGTATTGTATTTCGTGCGACCATGTCTCCTTAGCGCTGCCATGTGTTGGAAACGACTTTATACACGTCCTACGTCTTGAAATTTCAGTGTCTGGACTGATTTCACCGTCGCACTTTAACGCTGAAAACTGCCCGACGTAAACAGGTTACACAGACATCGAGATCCAACGTTTCTGCGAATCTCTTTTGCGGCACCTTACAGCTCTCTAGAGACATCGCCCGCGCAGCACCATCAATGAGGTTACATGTGGTCGTCCGTTGCTACGTCGAAACGAGGTCAATGTTTTATTATTTTGACATCAGGGGCAAAAAGCTCGGGCCCTATCATAGTAGATCGCCAACCCAAGCTTGGCGCCGTTGCTCAACGGGATCAGGAGCGGCTAGCCGTAAAGTAAAGACGCATCTTGCGCCAAGCACAATGCGAGTCTCATCGAACACGACGTGCTACTGCTGTTCATGCGAAAAGTCTAGTCTCTGACCGCTCGTAAACGTGCCCCGAAGCGATGCGACAAAGCAACGCAACAAAGCGACGCTACCAAATGACGTTGGCCGCGCCCTGAAGCGAAAGCAGAGAAGTGGGCCCCCTTGTTAGAGCTGACGATATGGCAGTGGCGGCTGTATCTCACGTACCGAGCAACTGTTACGAAAGGCACTCGAAAGCGCGCGGCTCTATTTGCACGTCACGCCTCACTGCTTTTTTCTGCAGTGTGTGTTCATGTTCCTTGAAAATGTGGCATTTAGTAAGCACCAAAAGCTTAAAGAATCGATCATTTATTCAGTTTACCCCTACCTTGAGTTCCCGCTGGACTCGCGCCTATATATACGCGCGTTGGCGCCTTCTTTTACTATTTGCGGCTCTGAGCACCAAAACACTTCTCATTCCGAACGGGGCGCGTGCCTTCTCCAGCCTGCCCACGAGGCCATGAAGACAAGTGGCACCAACTTGGCGAGTGTCTCATGTACACTGCACGCAAACAGAGCCTCAGATGTTAGAGCTAAACATACAACACTGGCATACGCTTTTTCTTTCTCTCGCCAAGCAGGTAGACCTATGGCTATCAAAAGCAGTGCCTCCGAACGCGCTTACATTGTTCTTTATGAATGGTAATATACTTGACGTGTATTGTCCGAATGACACCGTGGCCTCCCATTATGTGTTGTATTATCCCAGTGTCTGCGTATATTTCACATACTAAGTGATCATGACGCACTTAATGCTTTCATGGCACCAGGGCGACCAACGTCAGATGGCGCCTACGCTGATGTGTTTCATGCAATGCGTTGATATAATCTCGACAGGGTTAGGTGAGCCTTCATCGCAGGAATCAGGAATCGACGACGAAGCCGGGCATAGTGAGGATGAAATAAAAGTACAAAGAGATTGTATTCACTTCATAGGTACATGGATGTGACTGTCATCTGAGTCTCGAGTGGTCTCTCTAACACGTGAGCCAGCCCGGCCTTAAGTAACCACTGGCGGTCCCGTTGTCATCGCCGTCTTCTTCCGGAGCCTGTGGAGTTGTAGTGCTTTTAGCCGTCCACCCTTTCGTGTCAGCTCGGAGAGCGAGAAGGCGCCTTGTTGCCTTTTTGGTTTGCCTTGCATCCTTTTGTGTCAGCTCGGGGAAAAGCTTGTCGTCGATTCGGAGAAGAGGGCAATCATGGCGACGTGGAGAAGCCCGCCTGAATGCCTCTCAGACCCGACAGGTTGATCACAACAGCGTGCAAATGACGGGGCTGTATGTGCACGTATGCGTGCGCTGAATAACGGATGCTCGCCCTGTAGCGGACGCTGTTTCCATAATGTGATTTTCAACTGAAAGCGCTTCCTCTGGGCCACGAATACTACTAATTACCACTAAGTAAAAATGGGCACATGTAGAACAAGCATATTCGCCCTTGTATTCAAATTCGCGCTGAAGTATAGAAATTAGGGACTTCGACAACCAGCGTGCCTATAAAGCGGCTGCGAGCTATCAAATGCGACTTCTTTGAAAGAGTATCTTTTTTTCTGTAAGAAGCTTTGCACACAAGCTATGAACCAAAAATGCCATAGAAAAACCGATTCGATGCACCTAACTGCACATTACGCTTCAGCGGCAGTCGCCTCCTACACCGCCTCTCATAACCCCCATTCTCCCTCTGTTTCTGTCTCTATGTTTTTTTCTTTACTGCTGAAAGCTTGTTCCGAATCCCACAGCTATGTTTGAAGTACAACGGCAGGGTGTGAGACATGGTCTGAAATTGGAGGCATTTTTTGCACTGAAACCACAGTATCGATTGGAATCATTAAGAAGTTTTAGCAAGCTTAGAGAGTACATTTGCATCTCATTGTTAACTTCACGCCTAAATAACTCTAAAGTTTCCATATTGCTATTGTTACAACACATTCAGATGATGATTGAAGTTTATTGGCGCAAGGGCATCTAAGGCCAAAGAGCGCCACAACACATTCAGAAAATCAAGCTCCAGATTGGTATGAACATGCTCGGGAGGCAAAGCGCTCGTTCCGGCCGTCACAGAGCAGCTTCCACGTGCGGAGAGTAAACTCAGACGAGGTAGACCTCAGCTGGGGGGATTGTTTGTTCACAGCCCGAGGCGTATTTTTCTTTTATGGTGACTCCACTAAGTTCACCGATCGGTCGCACGCGGGGATCTATACGTCACTGTTTGTGCCATCGCAAAAAAATTCAATGTTAACACCTTACTGTGCGCAGCGTTCAGATGCACCTGGAAGACTCTGTCCAATTGTTCCTGCGTAATTCATGCAGTATGGAAACAAGCATGTGCGTATATATATATATATATATACACATATATATATATATATATATATATATATATATATATATATATATATATATATATATATATATATACACAGTGAACTCTCACTTGAGTGAACTTCAAGGGACCGAAGGAAATAGTTCACTTAACTGAAAGTTCACTAAACTGAATATTCACTAGACCAACATAAGACATGGCATCCATAGTGTTAGAAATGTGTGAAATGGAATTTGTACATATCAACAAGTACAAGGTTCATAACAGTTATAATGCTGCCTTTGTGTGCACACGCGGAACCGACGAGACTGGAAGGAAAGAGACGACGACAACGCCACGACTAGCCGGTCGGGAAAAAACACACACCACGTGGTTTATGGTGTGACAGATCGCCGCTTTGCTCTGAAGGCGTTGTAAGCGCCAGCGATGTTACTGTGTTCATGGCCTCCAAGATTATATGCTTGCTCGTTTTGTGCGAGCAATCTCGGAGGCTATGCCTCGTTGCCGTTCGTTTTCCGCGCCGCCGATTTGCTCTAGGGGCGCTGTAGCGCCAGCGACGTTACATTGCCGCTGGAGCGGCGGTTTGATGAGGGCGGGCATCGGTTGCACCCGTAGTGCAGGGCGCAAAACTTCGTTAAAAATAAGCTTTGATCCTCTGAGCGAGTTCATTAAACTGAAATATTGACTGTTCCAAAATTCGTTTAAGTGAAACATTGTTGCATAAAATCTATAAGAAAACTGCCGGGGATTTTTAAAAAGTTCGTTAGTCTGAAATATTCGGTAAACCTACGTTCGAACAACTGAGAGTTTACTGTATATATATATATATAGGACATACATCTCGAGTGTTTTTGTGATCCACGACGACACAGCGGTCTAGGTCAAATTAGTGTAAATTTTCCCGAAAGCTAACAGCAAGAATATGGCTAAGTCACTTCTATAAGTTGAGCATGCACCTGAGTTGAATATCCATGTTAGATATATGTATATCGTCCGAGCTAACGTTGAAAAGGAACGGCGTCAATGTTCAGTACAATGTACACGGGGTCTCCGGAGGAGATATACAAGAAGAAGGAAGTATATTCAGAGGTAAGGTGGAGGGGATGGTCCGGCATGGTCACAGTAAAAAATTTTCCCCACTAAATGTTCTTGGTTTGTCCCACATGGCTAACACTCTGAATCTTAAGGGGTCAGACAGAATCATAGATGGAGACAAATAAAGTTTTGTTTTTCTTTCTTTTTTGGGACTTTTTGTGGTGAGTCAACGTGATGGTAGTTACAACACACAACACTAAAACTGCAACAAATAAGCTGTAATGACAATCGCTGTCAAACTCGTGTCGGATATATTGATGGGCACCAAGTGGTCAGAGTTATACGCATTTTTCAACTACACGGAGCTCTCTCGTTGCCCGTGCAGCCTTTAGCTGGCTGTCCAGTGCAATAAATATGTTTTACACCCTCAAGGAAAAGGGCGTTAACCATGAGACGAACCAGCACCGTTAAAAGTGCGAAAGATTTTACTCTGTGCCTTTGAACCGCTACTCCACACTGAGATGAAGAGGTAGGTGTTAGCAAAAAAAAGCCCGAGAACGATGTGCAATGATGATGAAAAGGTACAACAAGGAAAACACTTACTGTCCGAAGCAACTGCTTTGCCTCCACAGGCAATGAAAGCTTCGCTTTGAAATTTGCGCTTACCATCGGTTCGGAGGGACTGAACTAGGACAATGCGTATTAGCCGAACGCTGCTAAAAGGCCCTTAAATAAAATAAGTACCTTTTTAGAAGTAATATTACTAAGTTGTAATGACTGCGCAGAAGACTTTCGCCAGCTGGGTGAAAAAAAACGATAAAGAAGGTTTCGAGTCATCGGTCAATTTTTTTTTATTCTGATAACTAGGCTGCCGGTTCAATTCCTATGCTAGTATATGCTGGAGGTTCTGCGTCGTGTCGCGTTTATCACGCTCTTTCAATTGCTGCCGTCATGCGACGCCAACCAGTCAACGGGACTTCGGCGTATAGCTATTATAGGAAGGGTGGAGACCCCCGACCGGCATGGATGCACGAGAGAAACAGGCGCTGCTCAGCTTCAGGGCCTTGACAAAGAAGAGAGGCGTCATCCATGCCAGGGCTAGGCTTGAGGAAGAGTCAGCCCTTCTGTCAGATCTAATACTTTACCAAATCTCTTGTTTCCTAATGCTTATAAGCACCATGTTACTTTCCGTAAATGTTTATTTATTCATTGGTTACACGCCAACTGTTGGCCGAGATACACAGGCACGCACAAATATTTGTGCCAACATCGGCTGCTAGGCTAATAGCACATTCTCGGAAGTTCCTTTCACAAGTAGGTATCAAGGGCACTAAATTGGAGGCTTTCGTGGAAGCATATAAAAGCTTCTCGTTGTTCGACCGCCTTGGCTGACTCTTACCGCCGTCGAGCTCCGTGCCTTTTTGTTAAAGCTGCTTCACATTCTTCGTCATTCTACGCTGATTCACGGGCCGCCTATTAAAAAAATAATAATTCTGGTGTACTTAGGTGCCAAAACCGCAATCTTATTATGAAGCACGCCATATAATGGGCAACTCCAGATTAATTTTGACTACTTGGAGTTTTTTAGCACGTGACACGCCGCTTCATTTGGAACCACGACGGGCAACACGTCAGCACTGACGCAACCAATCAATCGGCGCGGTGCCTCCTCCTTCTCGTCAGCTCATCCGTGTCACTACCCCCCTCTCCACAATGTTCCTCGTCCCTACTACAGCCTCTTTTAACATTTCATCTTCGTCTTCAAAGATCAACCACCACAGATTCAAAGCCCCGTCCCACTCTGCAAAGAAACCTAAGGTTTAAATTGGTTAGCTTTACATCAACTATTGTTGTGTTCATATAAGAGGTTGTGGCCAAGTACTGCACCAGGGTGGCGAATCCTGCTCTGGTGAGGGAGTGCGTTACCGGTTCTGGTCACCGGGATCAGGCCACACTCCAGGCCTGTTTGTGCAATTTTATCAACACGCGGATTTTTTTTTATCCGGTGGAAAATTGCCGGCAAGGGATTCGAACCACGGACCTCTTGCACGCGAGGCGGGTGTTCTACCTCTACGCCATCGCTGCAGACTATGTGAGGCGAGTCTAGCAGTGCTATTGGAGGAATTAGAGGGCATTAAATGGGATATAGTAGGGCTCAGTGAAGTTAGGAGGCCGAAAGAAGCTTATCAAGCGCTAAAAAGCGGGCACGTCCTGTGCTACCGGGGCTTAGCGGAGAGAAGAGAACTAGGAGTCGGATTCCTGATTAATAAGAATATAGCTGGTAACATACAGCAATTCTATAGCATTAACGAGAGGGTGGCAGGTCTTGTTGTGAAACTTAATAAGAGGTACAAAATGAAGATTGTACAGGTCTACGCCCCTACATCCATTCATGATGACCAGGAAGTCGAAAGCTTCTATGAAGACGTGGAATCGGCGATGGGTAGAGTGAAAACTAAATATACTATACTAATGGGCGACTTTAATGCCAAGGTAGGCAAGAAGCAGGCTGGAGACAAGGCAGTGGGGGAATATGGCATAAGCACTAGAAATAGCAGGGGAGAGTTATTAGTAGAGTTTGCGGAACAGAATATAATGAGGATAATGAATACCTTCTTCCGCAAGCGGGACAGCCGAAAGTGGACCTGGAGGAGCCCGAACGGCGAGACTAGAAATGAAATAGACTTCATACTCTGCGCTAACCCTGGCATCATACAAGATGTGGATGTGCTCGGCAAGGTGCGCTGCAGTGACCACAGGATGGTAAGAACTCGAATTAGCCTAGACCTGAGGAGGGAACGGAAGAAACTGGTACATAAGAAGCCGATTAATGAGTTAGCGGTAAGAGGGAAAATAGAGGAATTCCAGATCAAGCTACAGAACAGGTATTCGGCTTTAACTCCGGAAGAGGACCTTAGTGTTGAAGCAATGAACGACAATCTTGTGGGCATCATTAAGGAGTGTGCAATGGAAGTCGGTGGTAACTCTGTTAGGCAGGATACCAGCAAACTATCGCAGGAGACGAAAGATCTGATCAAGAAACGCCAATGTATGAAAGCATCTAACCCTACAGCTAGAATAGAACTGGCAGAACTTTCGAAGTTAATCAACAAGCGTAAGACAGCTGACATAAGGAAGTATAATATGGATAGAATTGAACATGCTCTCAGGAACGGAGGAAGCCTAAAAACAGTGAAGAAGAAACTAGGAATTGGCAAGAATCAGATGTATGCGTTAAGAGACAAAGCCGGCAATATCATTACTAATATGGAGGAGACAGTTCAAGTGGCTGAGGAGTTCTATAGAGATTTATGCAGTACCAGTGGCACCCACGACGATAATGGAAGAGGGAATAGTCTAGAGGAATTCGAAATCCCACAGGCAACGCCGGAAGAAGTAAAGAAAGCCTTGGGAGCGATGCAAAGGGGGAAGGCAGCTGGGGAGGATCAGGTAACAGCAGATTTGTTGAAGGATTGCGGGCAGATTGTTCTAGAGAAACTGGCCACCCTGTATACGCAATGCCTCATGACCTCGAGCGTACTGGAATCTTGGAAGAACGCTAATATAATCCTAATCCATAAGAAAGGGGACGCCAAAGACTTCAAAAATTATAGACTGATCAGCTTACTGTCAGTTGCCTACAAACTATTTACTAAGGTAATCGCAAATAGAATCAGGAACACCTTAGACTTCTATCAAGCAAAGGACCAGGCAGGATTCCGTAAAGGCTACTCAACAATAGACCATATTCACACTATCAATCAGGTGATAGAGAAATGTGCGGAATATAACCAGCCCTTATATATAGCTTTCATTGATTACGAGAAAGCGTTTGATTCTGTCGAAACCTAAGCAGTTATGGAGGCATTACGGAATCAGAGTGTAGACGAGCGGTACGTAAAAATAATGAAAGATATCTATAGCGGCTCCACAGCCACCGTAGTCCTCCATAAAGAAAGCAACAAAATCCCAATAAAGAAAGGCGCCAGGCAGGGAGATACGATCTCTACAATGCTATTCACAGCGTGTTTACAGGAGGTATTCAGAGACCTGGATTGGGAAGAATTGGGGATAAAAGTTAATGGAGAATACCTTAGTAACTTGCGATTCGCTGATGATATTGTCTTGCTTAGTAACTCAAGGGACCAATTGCAATGCATGCTCACTGACCTGGCGAGGCAAAGCAGAAGAGTGGGTCTAAAAATTAATCTGCAGGAAACTAAAGTAATGTTTAACAGTCTCGGAAGAGAGCAGCAATTTACAATAGGTAGCGAGGCACTGGAAGTGGTAAGGGAATACATCTACTTAGGGCAGGTAGTGACGGCGGATCCGGATCATGAGACGGAAATAATCAGAAGAATAAGAATGGGCTGGGGTGCGTTTGGCAGGCATTCTCAGATCACGAACAGCAGGTTGCCACTATCCCTCAAAAGGAAAGTGTATAACAGCTGTGTGTTACCAGTGCTCACATATGGGGCAGAAACCTGGAGGCTTACGAAAAGGGTTCTGCTGAAATTGAGGACGACGCAACGAGCTATGGAAAGAAGAATGATGGGTGTAACGTTAAGAGATAAGAAAAGAGCAGATTGGGTGAGCGAACAAACGCGAGTTAATGACATCTTAGTTGAAATCAAGAAAAAGAAATGGGCATGGGTAGGACATGTAATGAGGAGGGAAGATAACCGATGGTAATTAAGGGTTACGGACTGGATTCCAAGGGAAGGGAAGCGTAGCAGGGGGCGGCAGAAAGTTAGGTGGGCGGATGAGATTAAGAAGTTTGCAAGGACGACATGGCCACAATTAGTGCATGACCGGGGTTGTTGGAGAAGTATGGGAGAGGCCTTTGCCCTGCTTTGGGCGCAACCAGGCTGATGATGATGATGAGGACTATACGCCAGGACGCACTGTCCCGCTATGGCTGTCATCTTGATATCGCTTCTGTCCTGCAGCTTTGAAGAATAGATAATTTCGCAGGATCACCTGCCTCCCTTGTGCGAAGCCTTTGGAAGCAAGCGGCGAGGTATGTCCTGCGGGAACGGGCCGTCGACCTTTTGGCTCGATGGCCCGTGATAACAGGACACAAGGCCTCGCCCTCTCGAGATGCTTAAGAATAAGAGCATGAACGCAGAGGCTCATGTTAATACTATGAGACTGTATTAATGCGCTGTAGTGATGCTAAGAGCAAAAGGATAGAAAGTTGGTCGAGTTGGTACGGTAACATGATCTTGGATTGTAGCGTGAAGTGACACGGACAGAGACTAGAAGCAGACAAGACGAGCGCTAGAGCACCAATGAAGATCATCAATGCATAACTTCTTATTACAAATATTTTTCTCCTTCAGAAGAAATGAAATGCTCCGTATAATGTTCACCTGCTCACCCCTTAGATATGCTGCCTTGTCAGCGATAGCGTGTGCCTTCTTGAATGGCCTCACTTGACGAGGTTACACAGCTTCCTCGTGCTCGAGGCGCTGCACAAGAGTGAGAGCCTAAAGTGCTGAAAATGCGTTGCAACGAGAAATTTGAGCGCGCACACAGCACGTGAAATGTTGCTGAATGTGGCAACCCCTCGCTGCGGGGAGCGCATGATTTCTGTTCCGAGACGCAAAGGACGCCAGCGGAGTAGAGGCCAACAAAGAAGAAGCCGGGGCAAACCGAAGCAAAGAGAAAGGCCGCGAGTGAGTGAAACGCATAGCGTGCGTGGAAAGGCCAGCTGCTGTGGCGATTGGCGCTGCCGCAGAGAGCGCTCGGGCCGCCGCCGTCGACGAGGGAACGGAGCGCAGCGGCGGTGGCAGTGGAATCTGGAACGCAGGAAACGCCCTTCGCTTTCGGCCCGCCGTGCGACGGCCGCCGGCGTGGTCGTTGGTGGGGCCGCGATGGTAGCGAACGGGATCGCGGCGCTTGCACGGCTGCCGCTGGCGGAGATGCAAAATAGGCCCGAGAAGAAGACGGTGCCCGCCGCATCGCCCCTTTCTCGCCTCCTGGGCTTCCTGTGGGAGCTCCCGGCGGGCACGCCGCACGCAGAGCGCGCCACTGATACAAACACACGGAGTGGCTGTGCGCTGCTTCTTTTTCCTGTCGGGAAGGGTCACCGCTGTTGGGACGACACTCCCGAGGCGATGGCACGTTCAAATCGGCCCAGTGGAGACCGGATAAAAGGTCCACTGTACCCTGCCCTGCTGTTGGACGAAGGAATATGCGGCAGCCTGCTCGCTCGACCGCGGGATTTTTCCTCGTTCGTTTTTCATTCATGATACCGCGACTAGGAGTAAGAAAAATAAATACGTACACACACACACACACACACACACACACACACACACACACACACACACACACACACACACACACACACACACACCATATATATATATATATATATATATATATATATATATATATATATATATATATATATATATATATATATATATATATATATATATAAAGGAAGTTTAGCTTGCATGCCGTGCCTTCACGCATATTCATAAGGGTCGGTTGATCGCGTGTCTACTTGCCTGACCATTCCTCTGTCCTGACCGTGTAATGAGGAAAGTGACCCGTCGAGAACAATTAGTGGAAAGCCCTGACGTTTATCGCCTATACAGGCTTAGTGATATGCATACTCGAGTTCGTAAGTTCCACGTTACCGTTTCTGCTGTCAGTCGGAATTGTTGCGGAAGGCTGCCTTGTACAGAGACGCGAAATACGGAATATTCCTCGTGAGAGTATAAATAGAGGCCAGCAGCAGGACACAAGGACGACATGCGGTTCTGCGGCACACATATTCCTTATGTCCGCATTCCTTCGCTCCAGGGGCCACCAACTATGAAGACGGCAATGAGCACGGAAACATAGCATGTTTGTTGTTCATTCCGAGGATGCGTTCACTGGCATTTATCAGCTTACTGACCCTTGTGAAGAACTGGGGGTACGTGTTCGATACGGGGTGATGATTTTTAAGTTTTTCAGAATTTTTTACAGCGAAGCTGTAGATGGCTAGCCGATGCTTCCATCCGTCCGTAAGTGTTTGTCCGTAAGTTTCTGTCGGTCGCCTCTACGCCGAAAGCTCCTCCGGCGCAACCCCATGCCTATGCATGGGGTGGCGACGGAGCAATTGTGCTATCTATGTGGTGTTGGCGATTCGCCGACACCACTTAGATAGCACAAGGCCTGTTTACTCCGATCCATAACGCCATGCTACCTGGCCCGAAATTTCCATTGACGACATTGAGAAGGCTGGCGTTATGAAAGCAGGAATGTGAAAATCACTGTTGGCTACTCAAGAGCATCCCTCTTCGATTCTATGGCAGTAGGGCTAGGAAACATGACGTCATAGACCGGAGTGGAAAGGCCTTGTGCTATCTAGGTGGTGTTGGATTAGCTGCTCCAATAATGACGACTTTGCTCTTCGTCGCAGCCGAGCGCGCGCGCAGCAGTTTATCTCCGGCTCCGAAATGAATAGACAACGCGTCACACGTACTCCTGAGGAACAGGCAACTTTCGATCAGCAACGCTGCGAGCAGAACCGGGAACGAGCTCGTCTACGCCGCGCCGATGCTGCAGCCCGGGCACAAGAACAGGCTCGTGCAGCCGAGCACAAGCAGCAACTGCGTACCGAAGATTCGGCAGCCTACCAAGCCGTCGTTTAAGGAACCGCCGGGATTAACCCAGTGATAAACACCGACGCCGCACGTTTCAGCTTCGCTGGTTAACCATCTGTACGGAATGCTTGGGTGGTGGCTTTTTTAGAACTTGCCTGCGGCAAATAGCATACTTGTTGTCCTTGAGCTGGATTATTCGAAGAGGCAGACATTACATACTTCTTAAAGATCTTTCTGTCTCCCTTTACCCCTTCCCGAGTGCAGGGTAGCAAACTGGATATCTATTGTCCGGTTACCCTCCCTGCCTTTCTAACCTCTTCTATCTCTCGCTCTCTCAGAGGTGCCTCGCAGTTCAGACAGTTCCTGAGGCGCAGCAGGAGTTTATATGCTCGCCCAAGCGTTATTAATTGTTACCGCCCGACGAGCTCCAGCGCAACGCTAAACTTCGCTATCGCTTTGAATGCTTCATCCTTTGAGCAAAACTGCCAAACTTTTTTTTTATTTCCACAATGACTGAAAAAACGAGCTGCGTGCCGAAGACGACAACGCGGACTGATGGTTTTGATTGTGTACATATGAGGAAGATGAGGCCCATGTAAATGCTCACGCAAGAAAAAAGCGTAAACGTTAATACTGCCGCTCTGCGTTTCGAACGCACACCTCTTCCTCGGCCACGCCACGGACGCGCCCGCTGACGCTGCGGCAACAAGTTGAATGGCGAAGGTTGCTGGCGCTGGCGCACATATGCGCGCACGCCAAGGAAACGTATTTGAAATGAGCTGTCGTCCGGCAGAGACCTTGGCTTTCTAAAAAAAAAATCATTTAGACAGGGTCTAATCTCAATTTGTAATCAGCATTGCCAGTTAGCCAGCCGCGTGCATAAAGGAATCCAGCCGCTCGGCGTGGTCGTGAGCAGTTGGCAGAGCGCGGTTCTCGTGTGCTTCGCCAAGCTCGCTGGCTCGACGCGCGGGAAGGAGCAGGCAGCAATGGGGAGGCGGCGTACGGATGGGACAACGAACGCTTCCGGATCGCGCGCACGCTGAACGCCTCCGCGATGGCTATCACACAGCGCCATTAGCTGTGACAAAAAACAAAGACGCACTATCCCAGTTGGGGCACCGCGAGCACGCGAAAGGCAGAAAAAAAAAAGGGGGGGGGAGGGGAGCGGTGGACAAGAACAACCAAGGAAGACACGTGGCAGCAACGAAACAAGGTCGCAAGGACGAGCTTGTTAGCGACGCAGTCGTCCTCGCCTTAACGTTAGACGATCTGCGAAAGCGCGGGGGCCGCCCTCTTCTTTCCTTCATTCTTGCTTCTTCTCGCTCTCTCTTATTTTTCGCTCTCTCAACGTTATCGCATCTCGCTGCAAGCGACTGGTAAATGCTAAAGGGTATTCCTTTGACTTGACGCGACGCCCTTGGAGGCTTCGTTCGCTATAACCTTTGCTATTAATTATTCAAGCGAGGCGAAACAACGTTGTGCCGGTCGTACGTTATCGGCTGTTTAATTCCGCGGGTGGTCAAACTGGACAGCAGTTTGAACGTAAGGTAATCATGCACTACGTACCTAACGTAATTATCAATTTGGTTAAAGTTCAAGCTTGTTTTACAAACTTATGGCAATTTAAATGTTTGGGAGGTCTGCTTTTCCGCCAGCCTGCAAGACAGCGCCGATGTGCCATGCCATCAGGAATATAGAAGTCTTCGCTCAAGCACAGTACCGCTGTTGCAACGCAGCATGCTGCATGTGCGCTTCGCCAGCCCGTGTCACCATTAAACCATTATGTCATCTTTCCAACCGCCATCTAGCGCACTCCAGTGTAAGGTCGTAGGTTAGATGACCGGTGGTCCGTTAGGGTTACAGAATGGGTGCCAAGTGAAGCGCAGTCGAGGACGGCAGAAGGCTGGGTGAGGTGATGAAATTAAGAAATTCGCAGGCACAAGCTGGAATCGGCTGGCGCAGCGCAGGGGTAATTGGAGATCAGAGGGAGAGGCCTTCGTCCTGCAGTGGAATTAAAATAGGTTGTTGTTGTTGTTTTTGTTGATAATGATGAGTGTAGGGTCGCAAACCGGAAACTTATGTGGATAACATTCCTACTTTTCCTCGCTCTCTCTCTCTCTTTCTCTCTCTCTCTCTCCGTGCATAACATTAGGGCATTATGCTGCCAGTATTTCCAGCGCGAGGTATGCGCTCAAGGGTGTCAATACGTCATCCGCCATTTGCTTCTTTTTTTAAAATCTTTTTTACATGTTCATCAGCATTTTGAAAAGCGATTTTCATCACTCATATCGCCTTCACCTATAGAGAAATGAAATAAAGTAGCAGGAAGGATATGCTCGGTAGTATGCGCGAAATCAAGCTTGAAAGATGAGCTCTCGCATGCCTTGTAGTTGACGCATCATAAAGCTTAAACTACTTGCTTAAAAGTAGTACCAAAAAGTTCTGAGTTGTGAAGTATGAGAGTGCGGAAACATAAGTACGGTAATAGTAAGATACACATGAAGACACGCTGAACAATTCAGATTGACAGTACGTTTAGTGTATCGTTATCGTTAACAATGCCAAGAGTCGTAATGGTGCATGTGTCTCGCAGCAAAGATGGTAAGGCATCAGGACAAAAAGGTCGTCGAAGATTCCCTACGTAGTTGGCGTAGCGCTGTTCCAGAAATCTGCGTATTCTTTAAAAAGTAAGGCGAAACCTATTGATTATTGTTATCAGCAATTCGCTAAACATATACGGGGTGTTCTTGTGTGTTTTTAGTCCATACAGAATTTTAAGAAATCGCCTATGGCTATTAGCTCACGTCTAGTCTTTGAGCTAGCAATGTGGATGTTGACTGGGTCGCCGTGTGCAGTTGGTGGTTTCTGATGATGCTCATCGTGGAAGCGCTCAGAGCACACGTCAGGCACCTTGCTCGCACACCTTTCCACAATCTAGCCTCACTGCCTGAAGAACTACCACGTGCCTCTCTTTGTCAGACGATGCTGCCTTATCGTGTATACCCTCCATCAGATTACCCAGCTGCAGTGATAGTTTTGTTTCCCCCTTGGTGCGTGGCTCAGCCACAAATTCGACTGACAGTACCCTGAATTCCAACGAAAGCACAACTTCCATCACAAGCTCTCAAGCAACTTTCGCTGCTCTTGCTGTGCGAAAAATGCAACAATTATGCCCATCTATACAATGATGGTCCAACAACCGTGAAAAGTTCTGCAGGACCAGTGATTTTTCTTGCGAAAGTCACCACCTTGGAGTTGAAGACATCTCACTAGACGACATCGACAGCCACGGGGCTTGCTGCTCTTTGTAGCGCACTTCGCATAATTCGTGAGGAACCACTTCAAAAATAGTGTCTTCAGTAACTCCAAGGCAGCTCTAAGCCTCAACGGCTGTGTCAACGTACCTAAGAAGACAAGGCCTGGAGCTTTCCGCTGAGAAATGTGCACTCATTGCTTTTACTCGCAAAGCGATGACCCCGTATGCTTTGCGGATTAATGACCAAATTATACGACATAGACGAACGCAACGATTTCTTGGCGTCATCATTGATAGAGACTTGTCTTAGAGCCTTCACGTCTCGTACATGACAAAGCGTTTGGCCGCCATAGTGGACCTTCTTGCGTTTCTCGGCGGGATGTCCTGGGGCGCAACAGTACCGTCAATGTTGCAACTATATAAAGCACTGCTTTTGGGCTTCCTGCGGTACAGCTTACCTGTACTAGAATATATTTGCACTACGAATATCCGCAAACTCCAGAGCGTGCAAGCCCAAGCACTCAGGACTTGTCTCGGTCTTCCCAAAACTACGTCATCGATTGCGACAGTGGCCATAGCCAGAGACGCTCCTTTGACAGTCTACATTGATACAGATGTCCTGAGAGCACACATCCGACACCTGACTCGGATTCCCTCACACCACCTTGCTTGCTTGCCAGCAAAAATGCCACTTTCAACTTTTGCCAAAACTATTGTAAGACATCAGTCCTACATGCCATGAGAATTTACGCCCGCTACACGATTGTCAGATCTATTGTGGTGTCTGTACCGGCCGCAAGTGCAACTGACAATTTCAGGAATCAGAAACAAATCTGGAGCGCCATTGCAAGCTTTGAAACAAGCAACTTTGGAGCACATTCACAACGTGCAGAGATTCCAGCCACATGTATACACAGATGGTTCAGTAAAACTCAACAGCTCTGCTGCTGCAGTCATCTTCCCGGCAAAATCTGAGGAAATCAAATTAAGAACTTCATGTGTGACCACATCGACGGGTGCAGAACTCACGGCGCTCCGTGCTGCACTTGATTTCATTAAGCAGAAGCCACCGCAACAATGGACAGTCTTTAGTGACTCCTAGGCAGCCCTTCAGTGCATACAAAGCCCAGTGCGCCACGGACCTAATGAACAAGTGGCCTCAGAAATTCGGCCCATATATCATCAGAGCCATGACAAGGAACACAACATAATCTTTCAGTGGCTTCCAGGACATTGTAACATCAGCGGGAATGACTACGCCGACGAAGCCGCCCGATCTGCACATGAAAGTGGTCAACGAGTCTTCATTCCGTTTTCGCGAACAGACGCTGCGGCTGGGCTGCGATTGATGTCCCGTGAGTGTACTTTGCCCCTGTGGGACTCAAATGTTTTCACCATGTGTTGTTTGCGGTCGTTGTCTCCAGATATACGGATGCACCTGCCGCCTGGGTTACCACGACGTGAACAGACCATGCTCTACCGTCTGTGTCTAGGCGTTGTCTTTACGAACGCATATGCTTTCCTCATTGGAATGGCCAACAGCCCCATGTGCGACACATGCAACATCGACGAGACGCTCACACATATTATCTGCGTCTGCCCGCGATATAGTGCTCGGAGACAAGTGATGTGCAGAGTACTGGACCAGTTGGACAATCGTCCACTATCTAGGCCAATGCTCCGAAAGAACATCCGCGTTGAAGGCCTTCTCGCGCTGTTAAGGTTCTTGCGGTCTACGGGGCTTCACGACAGACTGTAAGAATGCCGCCCCCTAACGCTCTGTAGTGTACGCGCTTTGTTCATGCTTGTCTCCCTTTGTTTCTATCTCCTCCTTCCACTCTGTTTCTCTTTTTATCCCCCTTAACCCTTCCCCCTGCGCAGGGTAGCCAACCGGAACTACCTCTGGTTAACCTCCCTGCCTTTCCCTGCATTATTTTCTCTCTATCGCTCTCTCTCTACATTGCTTGCTTTCCGCCTTACATCGTGAACCCTAATGAATAACTAGTTCTTTAAATCCGATAGCTCCTTCAGTACGGCGGGCTGCTGAGGCCAGTGGAGCCCTGGACTAGGACCCCACCCACTTGCTTCCACAACCCTTTCCTTATATAATAAATGTCTTTCAATTCATCGCCTCGTCGCGCAAGGACACGTTGTTACATTTCAGTGGCTCTCTGGCCACTGTGGTATAGTGGGCAGTGAACATGCTGATGAAGCTGCTCGGTCTGCTTATGAAGACGGCGTGCGGGAACCAATCCCGCTGTCAAGAACAGATGGAGCAGCGAAACTTTGAGTGCTTGCCAATGATGTCACGCAATCGTTGTGGAATACATGTGCACCTATAGTTTCCAGCACGCACGTCTGCATCGAGCAGACCCTTCTCTTCGACTTCGACCTCCACCTGGACTATCCCGACTCAAGACAACGGTACTTTACCGACTGTGGCTTGGCGTCACTTTTACTAAATCTTTGCTTTCTGCATCAAAAGGGAAGATGGTGCTGCGTGGGACCAATGCGGCAGCAAGGAAACTATCGAACACGTTCTTTGCCGTTGTACCCGATACAGCGCACTCAGGCAGTCAGTCACTTGCGACCGTACTGGCCTGTCTTGAGTACCGGGTTCTTTCGAAGCAGACAGTCCTGGAACGGTGTCTTATAGAGTCGTTCCACCACAAGTCTGTCAAGGCACTCTTGAAATTTTTGCGTTCGAGTGGCCTATTGGAGAGGTTATAGCCTCTCCAATAACCTCCTATACTATAACTCCTATACAACCTACACTATAACACCTCTATAACTATAACCTCCTCTTTATTTATTTTTTCGTGCGTTTGCTTTTCCTCTCCACCCCTATTCTTTCCGTCTTTCATTTCCCCTTACCCTTCTCCCAGTGCCGGGTAGCAAACCAGAATCTTCTCCAGTTCATCTCCCTCCCTTTCCCACCTTGTTCTTCCCTCTTTCTCTCTCTCCTTGAGGTAGAATATTCGAAGAGGAGGACCTTATCTGCGCGGGAAATCAAAATGCATGATAAACTAATTGTAAAAATTTGGTACTTAACTTTTTTATTAATTGATTTACGGCACGTATTGCAATTTAAGACATTTAGCTGGTGAGTTCGCAAAGCGTACCCACTTGTAACTAATTCTCAGGAGGACACGAGTTTCGAGATATCCATTTCCAACAAAGTGGGAAACTAAATTCACTGGCGGTCCAGTTACTTTTGTGCTTCAATGTGAAAACAATTTTTTGTTGAAAAAGTAAGTGGATCAACATTGCATTTTACCGCAATCTTGAGGGTGTATCTAGAAACCGGTGCCATAATCAGCATTCATTACAAGTCAATCTGACTTGCAAACTCACCGGCTACAAATTGTATATTGCAATATGTGCTGTAAAGAAATTCGTAAGCAAGTTAACTAGTGAAATTTTGTTAATTAGTCCAGTAGGAATTTTGAGTTTTCATAGATGTAATGTCCGCCTCTTTGGGTAATCCAGTTTGAAGATTAGAAATGTTTTATCAGCCACAGGCGATTCTTAAAGACTCTGTATGGCCTTTTAAAAAAAAGAAGACACCTTGTACATAGACCCTCCACAAAGAGAAAGAGAAGTGGCCTAGCAGTTATGCCATGCCCACTTGCTTGTAAAGGAGAGCAAAAAAAGGAAAAATAGGAGGAAGGCACACTACTGCCCACCACATCACACGCAGAGTATAAGCGCTACCGACGGAAGTCTAGCCCTGTGGTTAAGTTAGAGTTATAGTACAGCTTTGTGAAGCCTCGTATCGAGCGTGCAGATACATGAAAGAAGTCGGGACGTTGCTTAGGGCGCCTTGTAGTCAATACACTTCAAGCAATAAGAGAGGAAGGGAGAAGTAATAAGGGAAATATAAGGAGGTTAACCAGGCTGAGCCCTGTTGGCTAACTTGCACTTGGAAAGGGGTAAAGAAGAGTGAAAGATGAGAATAAGTAAAAAAATTCATGCTTTGCACGGACACACTCGCAATAGAGCTTTCATTGTTCACGTCATAACAAGCGGTCATATATGCAGGGTGATCATTTTTCAGTTTTATGGAATTAAAAAAAAGATAACACAATTCTAGACCTTGTGTTGGATTATTCGGAGAGACGCACATTACTTGCATGAGAAATCTAAACACATATTCAACTAATTAACAAAAATCCACTAACCATCTTTTGAATTAGTCACCTTACGGCACATATTGCAATTTACGAATTGTAGCTGGTGACCTTGCAAGGCGTATCCGCTAGAAATGAATTTCCAGAATGACGCCAGTTTGGAGATATGCGCCAAGAAAATTGCAGTTAGAATACACTGTTCCTCCCCGTACTTTTTCAACAAAACGCTCTTTCATGCATTGAAGCGCAAAAGTAACTGGAAGGCCCATGTATTTCGTTCCAAACTTCGGGAAATATCTCGAAGCTCGTGTCATCTTGGAAATTCATTCCAAGTGAATACGTCTTGAAAGCTCACCGGCTACAATTCGTGATTTGCAATATGTGCCGTAAAGTAACTAGTTTAGAAGCTAATTAATGAATCTTTATTACTTAGTTGAACATGTCTTTCGATAATCATGTCTCTTCGAATAATCTAGCTCAAGGACAATATTCATGCTTTCTGCCACAGGCGATTTCCGAGAAATTCCCAAAAGAGAAAAGCTTAAAAATGATCTCCCTCTATATAGGCTGGTACATATTAAGAAACGCAGCAGCGCTTTGCTGCTTTGCACGTCGTATGCGGCCGAGGCTGCGTTAGCAGCATCTTATCTAAAAGCTCTGTCACTTATTTGCTCTAAATCTGTCCGAAGTGTAAGCCTCTCATTCTCGAATCGTCAATTTATCAGACGCTTGAGGCCACAGCACACTTTCAATATCATGGCTCACCAACTAGCACACCAATATCTATTAATCACTCGATTTTTCAGTTTTTAAACTTGACTTCCTTTATCTATGCACTCCTTTCGCCGCCCCTTTCTTCCTACGCGGTTATGTGATGACATTTCGTGTTCAGAAAGCAATACACAATTTCGAACCGAGCCTTATGTCCTTCTTGCATAACGCATGGCACAGGTATAGCAACTAGTCGGAATCAACGCCATCCTTCGAAGCTACGTTCTCACGACGGCTTGCACTAGAGGATGCAAATCGATACGAACTAAATCAAGCATAAAAGGCAAGTTATTCTTCGGTAGTCAGGGTATTATAGCACCGAGACGGTTACTCGGAACGAAATCCTGTTTGTGCTGCTCGCACTATTCTATACCCTAAGTGCGGTTCACGTTGCCGAAACCGCCCCGCTTACAAGTGTCTTATACTCTCACCAAAATGTCATAAACTTAATGCCCCTCGCTCCAACGATCTCCTTGTATCCTAGAATAAAACATAAAGTCGAGGTGCACGACTACCACTCACTTAGATGGATTGAATTGCAAATCAGTCACTAAGAGCCGCCAACGGAAGTTTGCTGCTTGCTGCCGTAGCCCCTTTAGCTTAGGGCACATTTCCAAGTCCTCCTGATCTTCTTTATCATTTTCTCCTTCGTACAATGCAATTTCTATTCAGGCATGCCTGCTGGGAGGCTTTGATCGGGCGTAGACATCGGGTTAGTAAAAAAACATAGATTCTCAACTGTCATTTGCTAATAGAGGCAATGAATTCCACATACCCCAAGTTACACGACACAAAAGCCCACGCGGGAAACACAGGGACAGGTTCGCATGCTGTTCGGCGCTTACCATAACTATTTGTCTAATTCACAGTCCTTAAACATGATCAAAAATAACGTACAGTGCGAAGGACAAGGACTGCGAGAGACGACATACACAGCGCTGACTTCCAACAATATTTTATTGCATTGCCACATCGTGTGTATATATACAAGAGGGGGCAGGCGCAGAAAATGAAAGGCAGTCGCAAGGAGTGTTCTAACAGCAACTCACTGTACTAAGAGCATGGTGTTTGAAAAAAAACGAACATTACGATTTCTATCTGTTTAGATACGTGACTTCACTAGGGGTCAGCGCGATAGAGGGGGCACTAACGCACATACTACCAAGTTTTCTGATGGAATCAGCTTCCACAATTTCCCGGGTGAGCTGTGAGCTGTGTCTCGCTAAAACTTCAATATCTTCTAAGAGGGGCACGCAGCCGCAGTCCCGGCAATGGATGCCCAAGTGGCCTTGTACAGTGCTGCGGACGTTGTTACAGTGATCTCTTAGACGATCGTTTAAGCACCTGCCTATATGTCAAACATATTTACTGCCGCAAGACGGGAATTTGGTAGACTACATTCATTGTGCACGCCACAAAACGTTTTCTGTGCCCGACAGAGCAACAACTCTGATGTGATTTAGGCGCGTTTACACGCTTACAGAGCCTTGCCAGCTTTTCACCCACCGTGGTTGCTCAGTGGCTATGGTGTTAGGCTGCTGAGCACGAGGTCGCGGGATCGAATCCCGGCTACGGCGGCCGCATTTCGATGGGGGTGAAATGCGAAAACACCCGTGTACTTAGATTTAGGTGCACGTTAAAGAACCCCAGGTGGTCGAAATTTCCGGAGTCCTCCACTACGGCATACCTCATAATCAAAAAGTGGTTTTGGCACGTAAAACCCCATAATTTAATTTTTTTTGCCAGCTTTTCCGGGGCTGAAAAAACGACTGTGATCCCTGCACGCTGCTCAATTTTTTTTTAGCCTGTGGGAGACATCATCCTTATACGGTAGCACAGCAAACCTGCGTCTTTCAGCCAGCTGGTTCTTTGACTGAGCGGGCTCATCACGTTTTGTGCGCCTCAGAAGCTGTTCCGCTATGGCTGAAGTTAAGGCCAAAGAGTAGCCAGCCCAAGAAAGGCGATCAACCTGTGCAGCAAGACTATGTTGCATCTCGTGTGGGCAAGATTTATTGAGGCTGTTAACGAGACATAACTTTATAATGATGTGTGCCTCACTGTGCGCCTCAGCAAGTCACTGAGGCGCACAGTGATTTGCTGTTAGAACACCCCTTGCGACTGCCTTTCATTTTCTGCGCATGCCCCCTCTTGTATATATACATACGATGTGGCAACGCAATGAAATATTGTTGGAAGTCAGCGCTGTGTATGTCGTCTCTCGCAGTCCTTGTCCTTCGCGCTGTACGTTATTTTTGATCATGAATTACCAACTAGCCCAAGCAACCAACCTAGTCCTTTAAACGAAACTTGAACGCATAATCAGATTCCTTCAGTCGCATGAGAAATAAGTGTGCACGTTACAAACATCCTCATCGTCGTGGCTACAGGAGCAAGCCGGGGAAGAAGCCCGCTTTATGCGATATAGTAAATGTTTGGTGTATGCTGTCCCAAGTCGCCGTCCATGAATTAGTGTCTCGGCACTTTTCGAAAATTCTACATCCAGCTGGTATTTGAGTTGAGGGACCGCTTCGTAAAAAATTTATTCCTTAGTATTTTCATTAAACCACGCTGACATACACAAGTCCTTCTTTAGTACTCTCAATATGCGTTTCGTGTCCATTGGTGATAAAGGGATGAGTTGAATTTCTGCATCTTATATGGGTCGATTTTGCTAACGAGTCAGCTAATTCGTTGCCTGCTATACCAGCATGTACCGGGACCCACAGTAATATCACTTCATGTTTTCTTTCATTAGCATGAGTTTCATTAGCGTGTTGAGTACTGCGTTATTCGTGCGCGTGGCTGGCTATCATCAATATTTTCAAGATATGCTAAAGCTGATAAGGAGTCCGTACAAATTATCCACTTTTTTGGTGTCTCATATGTTTTGATAAAATAATTGGCTTGGAGAATTGCCACTAATTTCGCTATTATTGGTGACGAAGTACGTCCCAGTTGACAAGCGTGCTCTACCTCCAAGGATGGTATAAGATAAGCTGCAGTCGCACTTTTTTTTTATTACAGAACCGTCCATGTAGACGTGAATAGATTCCTGGTACTTGTCAAACAGCTGATATAACCCTAATTGTTTCGCTGCTAATGTGGAAACGTCGCTTTTAATTTGGAGCTCTTCGTTGACGTTTCTATTTTCGGCGCCTGTAGAAGCCATGGTGGGTAGCAGAGGTCTAAGTATCGTCAAAAAACCGATCATGTAAGTCGTGATTTGTGCTCTTGAAACATGGCGTGTATCTGTGCACCGGGATGGTTCTCTATCAGAGAGAGAAGTGGGTGCGCAGAATGCTGGGTAGAAATTTTTAAGACATGATGTCATGTTTCCAGGCTGCTAATTACGGTGAAGTCTGGTTTCCACGCTTGTGCAATAGTGAGGTGTCTGGATGTAGCTTGCGAGACTCCTGGACACACTCGTAAATCCCAAGCCTGCAACAGCTTCAGATGGTGGAGGAACGCTGTAGATAATTTGTGCAATACAAGGGCGAAGTAAGCAATTCTCTGACGGACAAGTGCTGAGTGAACGTGAAGCATGGATGCACTTGTTCGACCCCACCTCGTACCTGCGAATCCGCGGAGAACATTTCTCACACAACTAATTTGGTCCTCCAGGGCGGTCAAGCAATAAGTTAATCGAAGCTGGTGGTTTCCGAACAAGCACGATCCCATGGACCTCTTTCAGCAGATGGCCATAGGGTCGGCCATGGTGAACCTCCATGTCTTTATAATATTTACCATTGTCTCTTTCCCGAATTAAAGCTTCCTCTTAGCAATGTCACTATTTATTTATTGAAGAGAGTACAAACAGCACTTACCACGTGTTACTGTGAGCAGCGCAGTGCCAAGTCAAGAAAAGCGTGGTAGGCAAGAGAAAACACATTCGTGCCAGTTGGTGCGTACTCGCTTAACGAAAGAAACAGCGCTTACAGCAGTGCACGGCCTATAATCGACAAGCATAGCGTTCATGTTTGTTTGCTTCGCGTCATCTTGAAGGCACTGCTTCTTCTGTCAAATAAAAAGTCCGAGATTCAGTCACACAGTCCTATCATTCCCTGCAAATACGCGTCACGATTCCTAGCGCTCGCAAGGAATCATAAATAAGAAGTGTGGCTCACGAAATTCCAACTTTTGCTTAGACGGTGGAGCGAGATTGTTGAAAAGCACACAGACGCTGCTCGCGAGCCTGCTACGAGAAAGAACCCAAGGAATTATATGCTATGGAAGTTGTGAAAGCGAAGGCTCCCATCCTCGATTTCTTCAACATCACATCAGGAATGGCAGCAAAATGGGAATGGAACGTGAACGTAAATTTGGGAAACACTGCAATACTTTTTTACCATGCAGAGGAGACCAGTGCGGCACGAAAGTGCGCGCACGTGGCACTAATTACGTAAATCCGCCTGGGCAAAAAGGTTTCGCCAAGGCGAGCATTGCTTATTGCTGTGTCAGCTGCAGTCGTCTAAGTCGTCTCAAGTTCTACGCTATCCCTCTACACCAACGCGTGTGCGCACCTTTCTGGAGGACTGGCATCACAGGAATCGCGGCTGCAGTCGCTAATCGCTTTGCTGGCGATATTTGTAAACGCAGCGCCGCGTGTGCGCCACGACTCTCGCCTTGAGGCGCAGGGCGTTCGTGGCCATTGGTGGCCGAAACATTGAGCGCTACCAAGGTGAAATATAGCTCAATAAAGGACTTTGAATACGAGAGTGGGTTGCGTGTGCTTGTACAGTGTGTGCACACTTGCGCATGCGCGTGCGCGCGCGCGCGTATGTGTGTGTTTGCTCCGTCCGTGCGTATGATAGCCAGAAGAAATGGGCAAAAAAAGAAACTAGATATGAGCATATTATGTTATATACACAATAATATATATGTGGCTAAAATTTAAATAGCACGGTGCTCTTCTGAGTAAAAAAATGTATTGCAACAAAGGCACAGCTGCCAACAATGGTACGCGGCAGTTTGAGCTTTGTTTTCTTTTTTTCTTCATTTTGTTTCGCGGACACAAATATGAAAGCAGATGATGCATCGAACCAGCTTAGGCCACCCCTTGTATTATAATTTCGTATCTCCTAATGTCTTTGTAGGCGTTGCAGCTATGATCCTGACCCCATCTTTCTTGCAAATAAGCCTCTTTTTCTCATAAAGTTTGAAGCCACGGATGAGCTCCAAGTTCACTGTTCGTTGTAACTTCTCTGCCAGACGATACGAGTTTCACCCGTTTAAGAGTCCGATAACTTTTTATGCAGATATGGTATTCCCCAGAGAAATGAAGAAAAATTACCCTCTCGATGCCGGAAGCCTTCTTGATGTCTTTGCATCAGGGACCCAGCAAAATAGCTTAAGTAAAAGGCAGCAGCGTTTACAAAAAATAGGGCGAGGAATTAATATTCTGGAGGGTGTTTTCGGGCTATCCTTGTTTTAACAAGATATGAACAATATACCTCTGTAAGTGACTGCAAGACACAGTTCATGCATCCTTCCTCCGTCCGGCCTTCGATGTTTGCGTGTGTGATATCGAAAAGTTTGCCTAGGTAGGCGAATTAAGTTATTGTGGGTTAAAACTTCGCATACAGTGAGTGCTTCGTGTGAAGATACCGAAGCGTCCCTCGAAGTATGTCTCGTAATATGCCAAAGCACGTGCCTAAGCTTAAAGATTTCAGGAGTCTTGCATTGCTTTTAGATTTCCTTGAGGTGGGCATTGATGGATTCGCTTTCAGCTTAGGCTGTCCATTATGTAAGCCTTCTAAGAGCTCCCATCAACCATCTCAAGCTTTGCACACTAACACTAAATTAGAACTGAAATTTGAGCCTCAAAGCATATCGCAACTCTCAGACAACGCTCTTTAATGATGTTACTGCGAAAAAGTTGCTACGGTAAAGCAACTCTTAGCCAGCGCCATCATGTGAGGAGTCGTAACGTTGCATTTAGTTACTATACGCGCCCCCCCCCCCCCAATATTTCGCATGCGACTCTGTTATTTTCCTGTAGATATTGCATTGGCACTAAGAAAGCGCCCCCTGCACTTGGTGCTTCGCAGAGATTTCATTCGAATACGCCCGATGAACTGCCGTTGTATAGTAGTCAAGTATATAGCTGCAATTGCCCTTACGTCTTTGTTCCCCGCGCCGCGGCCGCCGCCGTTGCTGCTGGCTTAACAAGTGACTCGTGAAAAATAGAGCATAACGCAGATGCGTCATTAGGGTGACGTTATCGCTCTGGCCCCGTTAAAGTTTGTTTAACTAGGGGAAGACACGCAACAACGTCCCATAGCTTATGCGCAAATCCTCCTCGCGGGCCCCTCGCGTGCTCAGCCTTCGAAACTCGAGTGCTTTCGGCTCGGGCGGCTGCGCCTTTCTCGGCGGGGATGGAAACGGTAACGTGGGAGGTGTTGATGCCTTTTCGAGGTCGACAAGGGAGAGATGGACGGATACAAGACCGGGCCTACGCCTGGAATGCACGCCGAGCGCAACGGTTGCGTTTTTTGTTTTGATTTTTGCTGCGTCCACGAGGAACTCTCCGGCACATGAAGCAAATGAGAAAAAGAAAGAGAAGGCGGAAGCATGCGGCCCGCGCCCTGAAAATTGCCGACGAATGCCGTGATTTCACGTGACAAATATAACCAGCGCCGTCGTCTGCAGCCTTTTCTTTTTTCTGCAACTCCGTCGCCGCTCTCAGATATGCACAGAAGGAAAAAAAAACTGACATAGGCGAGAAAGCGGAAGAACAAGTTCTTGAGTGTGACCACTGCACCGTTGGAATGCCTCCATGAGGTGAACTCAATGGTAGGACAACAAAGCTTAATAACAGATTGTGTGCGCCTCAAAGCAATTTTTCGCAGTCACGACCTCAATAGCGCAGTAAATTCCCGTCATATAAACGCGCTGCGGAGAATGATGAGGACGACTTCAAAAAAAGAAAAAAAAAAGAAAAAGGAAGATATGAAAACTTCATCGTTCTCTCCAGCTATGAACTCATTTACTGCACTACAAGCCGATTCTCACCGCGGACACGGCCATCTTATATAGATGAACTTCATTGCGATGCTCCCAACGACGTCTTCATCCGCTACGGTATATTGCCTGGTGTAACCATTGAAACACATAGGCAGAAGCCAGCGCACTCAGAACCGGTGGGGCGCTCAATACGTAGTCCGTATTAATTACCGAGCAAGTATGCTACCCGGTGGCTTATTCTTTAGCGGGTCAGGCTGCCATCTCCACATTGCCGATGGGGCAGCGAGTTAGATACCTGGCACTGCTGGGAAACAGAGCTTTATTTTTATGATATGGCGAGAGTGAAGCTGATGATGGAGAAGGTGGGCTTGACGATGATGGCTTAACGGAAAGGATGGACACAGTAAACGAAATTTTAAGTTTTAAACTGCAGTCGCAGTAAAAAAAAAAAGTGCCTGTGAAATGCTCCCTGTGTCAGACCAGATGATATTCTGGTTAACATCCCGGTCTTCCTTTCTCTCTCTTTCTGGTTCTACTGAAATGACGGGACGGTTCTTTACTACTCGATTCCAATGAAATCGATAAGAGCACAATCTTTTTCAATGCCGTACAGTGTTGCGGAATGGGTGCCCCCATTTCGTTGCAATTCTATTCCGGGCAATTAGAACTTGCCGCAATTCCATTCCTTTTAATTCCTCGGAATGAAAAGAACTTAGCCCATTCACACTCCGGAAATGGCCGGGTAGTTCTATTACATTCCTGTAATTCCTTAACGTAGGAAAGGCATCTTGGTAGTTTTATCGAGTTACCTATGAACGAACCATAAAGCTGATGTCATCGGACGCGTGAATAACTGTAAAAATACGCAAAACACGTTACCAAGGACGAGGATAGTAGCTTGGTGACAAATCTCGTGCAGTACAACCACCCTACTAATTCCCATAGGGCAGTTCTCCCGCTCCCTATAGTATCTGCATAGTCAGCATGTTTTAACGGCTTGTGGTATTTTATTATTGTTTAAGCTTAAATTTGTTAATGCTAAACTGACGACACAGCGTATATTTGCTTAGGTGTCCTCGTGATTTTTAAATGCAGCAATAGTGGTCGCAAGCAGTGCAAGGTGCAAAAAAGTTTTATTTTGGTTTTATCCAACGAAGAGAGAGAGAGGGAGAAAGGCAACGGAAAGACAGGGAGGTTAGCCGAGATTATCTCCGGCTGGCTACCCTGTACCGGAGGAGGGGCAAAGGGATGCGATGGATTAGAGAGAGATAATTCTGCAACAAAATGTCATGAGCTAAACGTGTGCTTCGCCGTTTAGTTTTGAAAATCCGAAGCGTAAATGACAGCTGCTTCAACGGTTAGTTCTAAAAACAAAAAAAGTGAGATAGAACAATTGCCTTCTACCTAATTATTGTGTTGCGCTTCACAAACATGAGCTGCTCGAAAGAGGTGCTTGACAGCCGATTTTGCTTCGCTGTCATTATCAGGGATGCCGTAGAAAACACGCGTTCCATGTGAGCTGACGTCGCATTCAGAGTGAAAACTGCCCTTGCGAGGCGGGAAAGCGAGGGAAAGCGGCTAGCGTTCGCTTTCCAATAGGTCAGAGGCTTAACCGTGTCTGCGCAAGTTCCCTCTGTAAGGTAAAGAGAAATTTCCCCTGCAGTGGATCCAGTCATATTCTCTTGGTGGGCATTTCCATATTGCCTGATCTTTTTAAACGTCAGTCTGCTTGGCCCTGCTCCAGAGTCTGCATTCGCGACGGTGCTGACGCTGTCCTGCCCTAACAAAAGAGACCCCCGCCCCAGCACAGCAGAAATCATCTGCTCGGCTGTTGCAGCTGAACACCAAGAAGACTTAAACCGTGCGTCTAGGAGGGCACCCATCAAAAAAACAGAGTGAGTCCACGTGCTTAAGAACTGCTTCTCCAGGCTACGCTGTAGGCCTTCGGCCGCCTTTTTGCAAAAAAGTGTGCCTTTGCTTAAAAGTCCCGCAAGGGGAACTTCGATATTTAGCAACGCGGGAAGCAAGAACCCGGCTGTCTGGTGCGTTTTCTGCAGCAACTCCGTGGCATCCTCCACAGGGGAGAGAATGTCAATCAAATCTGTCGCCAGCCTCAGTTAATATTTAGACAGATTAGCCTGCTGGATGACTCGAAAAGTGGTAACGAGCTTTCTCATCATTCGCAGCTGCGAGTTCCATCTCGTCGCGCTGTGAGATTCCACATTCAACACTTCTTCCGTGTAGGCGGTGCTCTTGCGTATACATGCAACGATGGCGCCGCATTTTTGTACGACTTCCTCGGCATTTGGGTCCTAAAATAAAGCCAGGACGACATTTAGTGAGTGAGAGAGAGAGAGAGAGAGAGAGAGAGAGAGAGAGAGAGAAATAGAAGACAGGAAAGGCAGGGAGGTTGACCAGACGAACGTCCGGTTTGCTACCCTGCACTGGAGGAAGGGGTATGGGGATAGAGAGAGAGAGAGGAGAGACAGAGCACAATTTCAAGCACAGTGCAATGTTCGCACCGAGTCTACACACGGTTCCCAAGACCTGTCGACTTGAGGTATCTCAAGAGCGCTTTCGTGGCTTTCTGTGTCATCGACACGTACTGCCAGGGGCCAAAGATCTTCATTACGAAAAATGGTCTAGGGTCCAGCTGGTTCAGTGCTGTCCTCAGAACTTCGCGCTCGACGCTGTATTGGGAACAGATACATAGGATGTGTTCAATCGTTTCTGTGGTTCCGCAAGAGTCGCACATGGGCGTATCCCCCTATTCCAATGCGGAATAAGTAGGCCTTAGTAACACCACCCCGAGCCAGAGGCGGCACAATACTGTCGCCTCAGAGCGGGAAATTCTTGATGGCCCTTGCAGCTTTAAGGATGGATCCAGCCTATGAAGATGACACTTCGGGAGGTTGGGAGAAGACCAGTATTTGTGTGTCATAGCTTTAGTCACAATATGAAGCTTTCTTGCAGCGTCGTTTCTTGATAATAGGATTGTAACTGGTCGGGCATCCAGACGGGCTGACCGGGAGGCTTCCTCGGCGAGGTCATTACCAGCAATGTCGGTATGTCCAGGTAGCCACTGGAATATAATTTCATGCCTTTTAGCGATAGCTTGATGGTTATCTTCTCTTATTTCATATGTCAGCTGCTCATGAGTCCTATGATATATGTCAAAATGCAGACTCTGAAGTAATGTCTAAGGGCCGCAAAAAATGAGCTATTTCTGAGGTGTCTCTTACAGGATATATTTGACAGCAGCACGAAGGGCAGCAAGTTCTGCCGCCGTTGATGTTGTCATGTGGGACAGTTTGAATTTGATTGTGGTTTTCGTAGCCGGAATGACAACGTCACCTGAAAAGCTGGTAGGTGAGACAGAACCATCAGTATAGATGTATATTTGGTCCCCGTATGTTTCATTGATTAATAGCAGCGTCATCTGTTTCAGAGATATTGTTGGGTGATTGGCCTTCTTCTTTACACCCGGGATACTTAGGCGCACTTGAGGCTGTTGGAAACACCACAAGGGTTATGAAGGCCTTGATGCTGGTATGTAACCTGATGGAAGACAATATGTATGAGTGATTATAACTTCAGAAAACATTGCACGCGGTCTCTGCGATGGCAAGAACGCCAAATGAGGATCAGGGACGCGGGAAAGATGGCGGATATGCGTTCTGAGACAGTCCACAGCAACGTATGTTTGGATGGAATGATCTTTGGCGAGCATGATTGTTGCAGCTGTTGATGCACAGCGAGGAAGTCCTAAACACGTGCGCAATGCTTGGCCCCGTAAGCTCTCCAATGAGCGAATATTTGACGTTATGGGCAACACTGGAAGGCTGTACCGCAAATAGCCAAAAGACTAGAGCTCTGTACAACTTAAGCATGGAGCCTACAGATGTGCCCCACGTTTTTCCGCACATGAATCTCAGTGCCTGAGCAATCGACAACAGTTTTTTCTTCAGGTATGTGCAATGAGGGCTCCAGGAAAGATTTCGATCGATTATTACAGCCAAGAATCAATAGGTCTTTCCATAGGTGATTAATAGAGACTGGGTATGGCGTCATAGGTTTACGTGTGAATGCAATCAATGCGTATTTCTCAGTCGATACAGTGAAGACTTGTGTTTGAAGGTATGCTGATGTCAAAGTTGCTGCCCGCTGCAATCGCGCACGAACCTGAAGGCGAGTTACTGCAGACGTCCAAAGGCAGATGTCATCTGCGTATATCGAGAGGTAGATTGTCTTAGGTAAAACTTCAGCTAGTCCAATGAGTGTCACATTGAACAACGTGGGACTCAATACTCCTCCTTGAGGCACGCCGCAATAAGTGTGGGGCCATCTTCTGTTTCTACAAAAAACGACCGACGAGTTATATAGTCGGATAACCAGCGAAGCATGCGGCCGCCAGTTCCAATAGTCTCCAGGGAGTTGATACCGGCGTCATGTGTTATGTTGTCATAGGCGCCTTTCACGTCGAGAAAGAGCTCAACTGATAGGCGCTTACGGCTTTTCTCCTGTTGCACAAACTTTGTCAGCTCAATGACGCTATCAATTGAGGAACGACCCCAATAAAAGCCTGCCATGGGAGCTGGGTAAATATTGTAACGCTTGAGATATCATTCTAGACGTGCAAGGACCATCCTTTCCATCACCTTTCCGATGCAGCTGTCTAGGGGCATAGGGCGATATGCTGCCAAATCCAACGGAGATTTTCCCGGCTTTAGCAAAGGTACCAGCCGTCTCAACTTCCATTGACGGGGAACTGTACCGCTATTCCATGAGTTGGTGAAAATGCTCAGACGCGCTCTTCTTGCCTCTTGTCCAAGGTGTCCCAGGGCAGCATAGGTGACGCCGTTAGGGCCTGGAGAGGATGATTGTTTCGAAATAGCCAGGGCAGCTTCGAGTTCTTCCATGGTAAAGGACACGTCTCAAGACACGTGCAGCGGTGGCGTAGAGGTAGAGTATCCGCCTCGCGTGCAAGACGACCGTGGTTCGAATCCCGGTGCCCGCACTCTTCCACCGGATTAAAAAAATCTGTGTGTTGATACAATTGCATAAACAGGCCTGGAGTGCTGCCTGATCCCGGTGACCAGAACCGGCAACGCACTCCCTCACCAGAGACGGACTGGCCACCCTGGTGCAGTACTTGGCCACAACCTCCTATATGAATACAACAATCAAACTCCGGCTCTCAGTCCCCAGTGGCTGCGAAGCAACTGACCACGGCGGCGGTCAGACCTGTGACGCAGCAGAGGGTGCTGAGAATACCTGAGTCCGAACAGGCCACCATTGGAATCTGTACCTGGCAACGTTTAACGCTAGAACGTTATCTAGTGAGGCGATTCTAGCAGTGCTATTGGAGGAATTAGAGGGCAGTAAATGGTATATAATAGGGCTCAGTGAAGTTAGGACAAAAGAGGCAAAGTGGGCACGTCCTGTGCTACCGTGGCTTAGCGGAGAGACGAGAACTACGAGTCGGATTCCTGATTAATAAGGATATAGCTGGTAACATACAGGAACTCTACACCCTAAACGAGGGGGTGGCAGGTCTCATTGTGAAACTGAATAAGAGGTACAAATTGAAGGTGGTACAGGTCTACGCCCCTACATCCAGTCATGATGACCAGGAAGCCGAAAGCTTCTATGAAGACTTGGAATCGGCGATGGGTAAAGTCAAAACAAAATACACTATACTGGTGGGCGACCTCAATGCCAGGGTAGGCAAAAAGCAGGCTGGAGACAAGTCAGTGGGGGAAAATGGCATAGGCTCTAGGAATAGCAGGGGAGAGTTATTAGTAGAGTTTGTGGAACAGAATAATATGCGTATAATCAACACCTTCTTCCGCAAGCGGGATAGCCGAAAGTGGACGTGGAGGAGCCCGAATGGCGAGACCAGAAATGAAACAGACTTTATACTCTGACCTAACCCTGGCATCATGCAAGATGTGAACGTGTTCGGCAAGGTGCGCTGCAGTGACCATAGGATGGTAAGATCTCGAATTAGCCGAGGCTTGAGGAGGGAACTGAACAAACTGGTACATAAGAAGCCGATCAATGAGTTAGCGGTAAGAGGGAAAATAGAGGAATTCCGGATCAAGCTACAGAATAGGTATTCAGCCTTAACTCAGGAAGATGACCTTAGCGTTGGAGATATGAACGACAATCTTATGGCATCATTAAGGAATGTGCAATAGAAGTCGGTGGTAATTCTCTTAGACAGGATGCCAGTAACCTATCGCAGGAGATGAAAGATCTGATCAAGAAACGCCAGTGTATGAAGGCCTCTAACCCTACAGCTAGAATAGAACTGGCAGAACTTTCGAAGTTAATCAACAAGCGTAAGACAGCTGACATAAGGAAGTATAATATGGATAGAATTGAACATGCTCTCAGGAACGGAGGAAGCCCAAAAGCAGTAAAGCAGATACCAGGAATAGGCAAGAATCAGATGTATGCTTTAAGAGACCAAGCCGGCAATATCATTACTAATATGGATGAGATAGTTCAAGTGGCTGAGGATTTCTATAGAGATTTATACAGTACCAGTGGCACCCACGACGATAATGGAAGAGAGAATAGTCTAGAGGAATTTTAAATCCCACAAGTAATGCCGGAAGAAGTAAAGAAAGCCTTGGGAGCTATGCAAAGGGGAAAGGCAGCTGGGGAGGATCAGGTAACAGCGGATTTGTTGAAGGATGGTGTGCAGATTGTTCCAGAAAAACTGGCTACCCTGTATATGCAATGCCTCATGACCTCGACCGTACCGGAACCTTGAAAGAACGCTAACATAAACCTAATCCATAAGAAAGGGGATGCCAAAGACTTGAAAAATTATAGACCGATCAGCTTACTGTCCGTTGCCTACAAAGTATTTACTAAGGTAATCGCAAATATAATCAGGAACACCTTAGACTTCTGTAAACCAAAGGACCAGGCCGAATTTCGTACAGGCTACTGAACAATAGACCATGTTCACACTATCAATCAGGTGATACACAAATGTGCGTAATATAACTAACCCTTATATATAGCTTTCATTGATGACGATAAAGCGTTTGATTCAGTCGAAACCTCAACAGTCATGGAGGCATTACGGAATCAGGATGTAGACGAGCCATATGTAAAATGTAAAAAGACTGAAAGATATCTATAGAGGCTCCACAGCCCCCGTAGTCCTCCATAAAGAAAGCAACAAAATCCCAATAAAGAAAGGCGTCAGGCAGGGAGATATGATCTCTCCAATGCTATTCACAGCGTGTTTACAGGAGGTATTCAGAGACCTGGATTGGGAAGCATTGGGGATAAGAGTTAATGGAGAATACCTTAGTAACTTGCGATTCGCTGATGATATTGCTTTGCCTAGTAACTCAAGGGACCAATTGCAATGCATGCTGACTGACCTGGACAGACAAAGTGAAAATGTGGGTCTAAAAATTAATCTGCAAAAAACTAAAGTAATGTTTAACAGTCTCTGAAGAGAACAGCAGTTTACGATAGGTAGCGAGGCACTGGAAGTGGTAAGGGAATGTATCTACTTAGGGCAGGTAGTAACCGCGAATTCGGATCATGAGTCTGAAATAATCAGAAGAATAAGAATGGGCTGGGGTGCGTTTGGCAGGCATTCATAGGTCTTGAACAGCAGGTTGCCATTATCCCTCAAGAGAAAAGTGTATAACAGCTGTGTCTTACCAGTACTCACGTACGGGGCAGAAACCTGGAGCCTTACGAAAAGGGTTCTACTTAAATTGAGGACGACGCAACGAGCTATGGAAAGAATGATGGGTGTAACGTTAAAGGTTAAGGAAACAGCAGATTATGTGAGGGAACAAACGCGAGTTAATGACATCTTAGTTGAAATCAAGAAAAAGAATTGGGCATGGGCAGGACATGTAATGAGGAGGGAAGATAACCGATGGTCATTAAGGGTTACGGACTGGATTCCAAGGGAAGGGAAGCGCAGCAGGGGGCGGCAGAAAGTTAGGTGGGTGGATGAGATTAAGAAGTTTGCAGGGACAACATGGCCACAATTAGTGCATGGCCGGGGTAGTTGGAAAAGTATGGGAGAGGCCTTTGCCCTACAGTGTGCGTAACTGATATGCTGCTGCTGCTGCTGATGATGAAAGGACACATCCATTTCTGGTACTCGAGCCGCAGCGAGGTCACTCCCTGCGACAATTAGTGAATATTGGCACTGCAAGTACAGGTAGCGCGAACGGCAAACATGCAATGTAATAGAGCTTCAGAAAGATAATGATGACATATGTAATAGTACGGTATTGCAGTCAACGGAACTGTGTCACTTTTCAAGACTGCATCAGACAAAAAAAAAAAAAAAAGGTGGGGACATACACAGCCGTTTTCTCCAGCCCTGCAATAAACTGAGTGCGCATCGATGCATAGGCTGCACCTTTCTGTTCTTCAGGAATAAATTTTGTGCAAGTAGTGGCATGGCTGCGGCACTACGGCTGGTAATATTTAATGAAATGGGCTTCGTAATTCAAATAAACATCCTAGCAGCAGACCGTCCCCTCGATGACTGCTTTTATGTGCCAGGCAACTGTGTTTACGGGCAGAGCGATTTGTACTAGAAGGAGTGACGTACGCAGGATTTCATTTTCCCGGGTGGGGGAGCGGGCTTAAACCAAAGGAAAGGAGAAGGAGATCATGAGAGGAGGAAAATACCAAGGAGTACAAATACGATAACACAAAAATAGCTTTCAATAAGGTAAAACCAAAATAAAAATGACTTTCCCTGGCAGGAACTTCTCTCTGAGGTCATTCCGCGATGGCAATTTGTAGCGCCCGGGACGGCGACCTGAATTTGAAAGAATACAAATCAGTTACTTTGATGAAAGGCGTATTATAATATTGTTAAACTTACTGTTACGAATTGTTTGAATCCCTCCCTCTCGACAGCACGAACAGGTTCCATGTCAGTACAAATCATGTTGATTACGGCGTCGTCAAGAGCAACCGTTCGATGAACAGGCACAGAGCTGCACCCAGCGCTGAAGGCCGACGTTATCTTCGACTGGCTTGCCAGCACTTTCTCTTGTTGCGTGTGCTTATGTTGGTGCTTTATTTTCAGGTGCCGAATCAAATGAGATGAAACTCCGCCTACAGCATGTATAGTTTCGGAGCAAAGCTTGCAGCGTGCAGCTTGTTCTTCTTCGCGGTTAATTCCAAAAATTGTCGCCTATGTGCCATGTTGGAGGACTTATTGCGTGCATGAGCCGCTGGGCGCAGGAGCCAGTGTGGCAGCGCGTTATGGCAGCGCTTTTTATTTGCACACACACACACACACACACACACACACACACACACACACACACACACACACACACACACACACACACACACACACACACACACACACACACACAAAACACAGCTCGCTAGAACAGGGCAAATGTGGGTTTTATTCGGCGCGAATCGTTGCGTCGGGGCTCGGGGAGGCGCTACCGTGGCCGCAGTTATTTGGGCTCTCCTGCTTCAGCTGGCTTTCCGCCGAACCAGTGCCCTCCCAAAGCGTATTCTCTCTCTCCCTTTGTCTTTGTATGGAGGGAGAGGGCGAACAGTTCATCGTGTACGACTGTGTGCTGCACTGACTTGCAGACCTTCGTAGACAGAGTTTCGGGCAAAAGCGTCCGTGTGTCTGGACAGGGGGGACAGTATTGCAAAAGGGTTGGGCGGGGGGGGGGGGAGGAGTACTAGGTGAGGCGGCGCGCAAGCACGTATGCGAAAGCTTGCAGTGAACACAAGCGTCGCGCCATCGTCAATACGCATCACAACATTGAGAAGCGCTTTGTCAAATATGCGTCCGAGTCGTTGACGGCAACAGAAGCAAAAACAAAGAAGTATAGGGTGGGGAGAGAGCACGCGGCCGGGGCGAAGGCGCCGCCGAGGTAAAAAAAATCACTAGGCGTAAGGGAGGGGAGGGGGCGGAGTATGCCGCCGCCGTAGTTACGTACGACAGATACCAACGGCATTAAACGGCGGTTAGGAGAAGAAACGAGACTTCGGAGCAACTCAGTCTGCAAGGACAGAACTGTAGCAGGCGCATTGCTTATAAATGTTCCGTGCTTGTGATCAGCCAAGCCATTTTAAAAATACTGCTTTATTGTTAAATTCGAGGCTCTGACTTACTAATGTTAGAACGTGGACCGGTTGGTTCACCGGCATATTTTGACAAAGAACAGCGCATGGACGAAAAAGCGCTATTTTCGGAAAAATGCGTAATTCCATTCCCAGCAAAAGGCGCTTAATTCCATTCCCATTCCATTGCTCCAAGCGTTATCGTCATTCCATTCCCATTCCATTCGGTGTCGCGAAAATTTGCAATGATTCTGGAGTCATTCCAATTCTGGAGTGGTAACTCCGCAACACCGATGCCTTAATAATCTACAACAGTCGGCGGGACGCCCCACTCGCCCTCGTGATGGTCACCTAACCGTGATTATCATGTCGTGTTATAAAGTGCCAAGCAAGAGCCACTAAGCAAATGGCCGCTCTCCTAGCCATATCATTCTTCTAGATACATATTTTTTTACCGCAGATGACTAGCCGGCCGTGACAAATCGCCTTGTACCAATCTATGCACTTGTATTAAATTCGATATCATTTTTTTGACGTACCCCGCCTACAGACTTACCAGAATCTAGCTATCTCGCCTCGAAGCGGCACCATCGTAACCTACGAAGTAGGCTTTTTGTCCGATTTGTGCAGGTACTGGAACAGCGACCTTTCTTGAATTCTCCTGGAGCCGTCGCTCATAGTCCTCAGGTTGGTCAATTCCTAACAACCCCGAGTGCATTTTCGCATTGATCATCGTGAGACATGACTTATGAAACAAGTCTGTATAGAAATTCGTGCTCCTCCTTCATTGCTAATTCAACTCCGCAATCACAAAGTCTAGCTGACTGCTTTATATTGATTTGTGTGATGCTGATGGAGAACCAGCGCTGGCCAGATGCTGACTCAAATATGCTGACACCGTTCGGTATAGGGAGGCCATGAACGACATATTGAACGATAACCGACGTGCGCCCGTATGAATGTTTTAGCCAAATGCGTCCAACCAAACTCGGTCCATGGCCATGCGTGTTGCGAAGAGCTCACGCGCTCCTACGTTCTACAGCACGTCGGTGCGCAGTCAGGTCAGAAGCTGGACACATGGGTCTCAAAATTAGCGATGCATTTACTGCTTAAAGATCGTATACTATAGCCTATGCTACTGAAAACTGTTTGCACCTGCAGCCCTCTCTAGACTATGTGTTCCCGCGCTGCTGTTGGCACGCGAATTTTCGGCGCTGGTTGCTCATATAGGACACCAATTACATTCGGTGCTTCGAAGACGCGTCCTGTTTTGCCGTTACCCCAAGGTGGGATTCGCAAGCATTGCTCCCGGGATCAGTGTTTCCAGGAGGCTCCAGCTTCCGGTGCAGCATTTCCATCCGCGCATGCTCCAACGGTGCAGTTTATAGAACCGTCCCATCCGCTTTCTTTAGGCTTCTCACTTGATTATTTACATGTTGTCCTGCGACCATGCGTGCACTCCAGTTTCTAAATCGCTGCGGAAAATGCCACTGCACTGTCTCATCTTTTTATTTGAATCTCGCAATAGCCTCGGCGATGTAGAGAAAAAAAAAGGGAAAGTGCGAATACATCTTTAAAGTAGGTTGCCGACAGCTAGGAACGAGCACTCCGAGCGGACGTGACGCCCATGAGCAAGCGTGGTTCCCCAAGCTTGTGTTACAGTGAGCAATTTAAATCACTCACTTTATGATTTCTACATGCCAGGCGCAACAATTTAATAGAAAAAAATTAAACGTAGGCAGGCTGCGTGCATTTTTTACGGAAGCGTGCTGAAGCTGTACTATAGCGAACTGCGGGGAGCACTACAGATTTTGGTTTGATCGCCGAAAGCTCGCTGCCGCTTGCAGCAACGAGCTTTCAACTTCGAATGAGTATATATACTCGTTTCTCTTCGTGTCAAGAGACAGCGCTGCGCCGTTGGATGGCGTGTGCCGGGATACTCGAATGGGCGGCAGCGCTGGCTCTCTGCGCGTGGCCATACCATGCGTACAGACTATACAGGGAGTCCCAGCTATCGTGCATCACGTTTTTAAAGATCACGAGGCATTCTACGCCAAGATAACCAAGCGCATATTGTTCACAGTCGAGTAAAGCGGCCGCCGGTAATGTTTTTGTTGATGCCATTCAATTCCCTATTATTTGTAATTGCCAATGTTTTATTTACTGCTCTGTATGTCGTGCAGTCAATGAAGAATTTGTAAAAAATTGAAAGAAACTTAAAACTTTCCCGTTATACACTACTTTCTTTCCGGCTGATAAAGAAAACACACGAAAAATGCAAAATATCACGTGACAAACCATCCGCCCGCATCAAAACGAAGCGCCTTCAAACACTTCTACAGGAGTTGGCGAGCGCACTCTTTCCAGGACGCATGAACCACTAGTTATCGGCACTCTTTCCTTATCAACATCAAGGCGCGCCAATAATTGCTATTCAGCTTTTTTGAAGGCGTGGCATTTTGATGCGGGCGCACGGTTAGTTACGGGCTATTCTAAAATTAAATTATGGGGTTTAACGTGCCAAAACCACTTTCTGATTATGAGGCACGCCATAGTGGAGGACTCAGGAAATTTTGACCACCTGGGGTTCTTTAACGTGCACCTAAACCCAAGTACATGGGTGCTTTCGCCCCCACCGAACTGCGGCCGCCGTGTACCGGGATTATATCCCGCGACCTCGTGCTCAGCAGCCCAACACCATAGCCACTGAGCAACCGCGGCGGGTCACGGGCTATTTTTCATTTTTCGCAGGCTTTCTTTATCAACAAGTGTGGCGAAAAATTGGCTTACTTGCACGCGGATGCTTACTTACAACAACGAAGTTTAATTCCTTGACAGAGCCGAACAAAAGTGACTTCGAATGCACGTCACCGACCACGTGAACCACATTGTCAACGGGGAGCAAGATGACAAAATGGACCGTACAAACAAGAAGACTGAAAATCTAAATACACATGCGCAAAAATTTCAGTTGTTTGTCGGACAACGCTAAGAAAGTCTCGCTGATACAGGAACAACCGTGATAGTCAACCTGCTCACTCTCAATCACTAAACAGGTGATTTCGCACTTTCTGTTTCCTATTTTCACCGTTTTATCAAAGAGGAACACACATACAAGCATGGCTGTGAATAGCTAGGAAGCCAACTGAGGGCGTCTTGGTTCACTTTGTAGTTACGCTGTTTAAGCCGTTCAATCACGCACCGTCCAGTTTGCCCAATGTAACGACGGCCGCAGCGCAACGGAATGCGATAGACGACTCTCGATTTGCACTCAATGAACTTATTTTTGCGCATGTTTTTGCAACCTTTCTTTACTTCCTCAGTCGGATCAGTTGTCGTACACAAACTACCCCGCTTGGTAGTGCTGAGAACATAACCTGTACAATGTCCCGAGCAGGTATTTTTTTTCTTTTTTAGATTGCATGAAACTTGGTGGACATACGGAATTGCGGCTACATTACGCTTCGCAAAAGGAGGCCCAGCGTTCGTGTTGGAAACACCAAGAGTAGTTTTTCTTTCTTTCTTCCTTTCTTTCTTTCTTTTTGCGTTGGAAGACCCCTTTTGTGACTGACACTAACATGTTAGTCGAATACCCAGACTTTAAAAGCCGTGAAACTTGCTCGTTGAAACTGGATGACAGTAATCGTCAACAAGACTAATCGTCGTTAGAGTACACCTTGGTGATACTACATTTTACCAGTTTAGAATGGTTGAAATAAAATGCTAAAAGCGCTTTATTGGCCCCGGATGCCTAAAACCAAAAGGTGTGCTGATCAGTGGACACTGATTTCATTTTTAGAAATCTGGTGGTTTCGTTAACAGGGGGCATCCGTATCTGCAAAGGGGGGCACACAGCCGTAGTCCCGGCAATGGATGCCCAAGTGGCCTTGAACAGTGTTATGGACGTTATTATAGTGCTCTCTAAACGATCGTTTAAGCACCCGCCTCTCGCTAACATATTTACGGCCGCAAAACAGGGGAATCTGGTAAACCAGGCAGACAGGCAGATGCTCAAACGATCGTTTAAGAGAGCCCTATAACAACGTCCATAACACTGTTCAAGGCCACTTCGGCATCCATTGCCGGGACTACGGCTGCGGCTTTGAAGATACGGAAGTTTTAGCGAGACACAGCTCACAGCTCACGCTGGAAATTATAGAAGCTGATTTTATTAGAAAACTGGGTAGTGTGTGCGTTAGTGCGCCCTCCATCGCGCTGACCCCTACTGGAGTCATGTATGTCAACAGATAGAAATAGTAATGTTCGTTTTTTTCAAGTCACCATGTTCTTAGTACAATAACTTGCTGTTTGAACACCCCTTGTGACTGCCTTTCAATTTCTGTGCGTGGTCCCTCTTGTATATATACACATGATGTGGCAACGCAAAAAGATGTTGTTGGAAGTCAGCGCAGTGTATGTGGCTTCTCGCAGTCCTTGTCCTTCGCGCTGTACGTTATTTTTGATCATGAATTACCAACTAACCCAAGCAACCACGCTAGCCCTGCGATTGCTCTGGGTGCAGCTGCAAGTTTTTCTTTGGTTCGAATGTCGAGAGGCCTTCGCATGGATGCAAACCTAGTGTGGTAATAACCAGACAAATTTCTCATAAAATAAACAGTTGAGCAATCAAAAACACTGAAAGAACAATTAATTACCGTTATGATACCTTTGACTTAAATGCCTTTTTTTAGTAACGCGGTATTTCAGGAGCGGTTGGTGCCTTTAGATGTCCCCGGGTACTCCTCTTCGCATGGCAAACAATATTAAATAAAGCGCCGAACCCTGATTGCATGTTTAGCAGCACAAGCACATGCAAAGTTCTGCTCACTAGCCCAGGAAGCCACAGCAGATAGCCCAGGTACAAGCACTAACATGTACAAACATGTATAAACACGTCATGTGATTTATAATTAAAATAAAATAAGCCCTAACTTGGTTAACCTTGTGTTTCACGGCGACTGTGACCAGTTATTACCGAGCACGATGTTTTCCTGCTAAACCGTGCCTACTTCCAGCTCGCGGCCGCTAATGCACTCTATGAAATACCACGTTTAATTTCACGCTAAAGTGTAAGCTTAAGCGTGATACGCATGTAAATTAGGCGTGTATGACGTTTCAAGTACCACGTGATCGAAAATAAGCGTGACATTCCTTTATGCAAGCATGAGGACAAGACTGCGTGCCATGCCTTGGTCTAAAGCGAGCGTGAGCGAGCCGCGTACGCGTGAGAAACGCAAATCACACGTTTACAATCCGACGGAGCCCTCGCGCGGGAACTTTCCATCCCGCATATGAAAGTCCGGATAGTGGAGCCGGGATATATCACGTGGTCTGCACGGAGCGTGGGCAAGGGAGAACAACGCTCAGGGCCTTCTCACCGCCCTGCAGGGAATACGAAACTTTTCTTCTGGAGGCTGATGAAGACCGTGGTGTTTCGAAGACTGCTATCGGCCATTTTTGCTGTAGATTCTCCGGCGGACTGTCGCGACGTTCGTTCAATGCGGCACAGAGCGTTCGGTCTAATTGTCAGAGTTGGCGTGCATCGCCATGTTCCCTTCTACAGACATTCTTGGCGTACAACGCAGTTGTTGCATGCATGCAGAGCGCAAGTACGCTGAGTTTACGAGAAAACATCCACCGAGGTTTGACGGCTCCGGAACAGCATTTCCATATGGATGGTGCAATACAGGGGCCTCTCACCTGCCATTCATGGATGATGGGAATATATAGGTAAGAACACCAGGCCATACTTCGCTCATATTAAGTCATGGCTAACTATTTATTTGTCATGATCTCCAGTGGCTGCTTTTATTATATTTGGCGTAAAGTTGCCTTAAGTACAAACCCCATGCAAGCGATATTGCGCGCCACAGCGACAAGCGACGCGATGGAGATGGCTGTCGCGTTCGCTCGTCGCCTACAAGTCGTACCCCATGCGAACGATGGCTTCGAGCGACGTCTCCCCAGTGTTGCCGGAATGAGGGCAGCAATATAGGCGCCGAAACTAGCGTGGCGCGTGCTTTATGAACTTAAGTCGATGTGTTTTACTGTAAAAAGCAGCATAAAATATTTCTGAAGGTCTTCCAATAGCTTCTTATCCTTGTACTATAAAAATTCAATCGTTTGCTCGTTCCATGCCACAATCGGTAGTACTTGAGTGATGTACATCCAGTTCCGGCTTCGCGCTATCGGCTAGTCGCTCATAGCACTTCCGGGCGACGAGCGACGAATTCTAGATTTGCCGAACGGAGCGATCGTGCGACAAGACCGAGCGATCTGTTCCAAGCGACGGCCCGATCCATCGCTCGAAGGCGTCGCTTGTCGCTGTCGCGCACAAAATCGCACTCATGGGGATTAGCCTTTAATGGTGCATTTTAGTCGAAAGCGAGAGCCTTCTACGCGAGCAGCAGCTTTGATGGAAATAATGAGTAGTCAACCTCGTGCTTTTTTTAACAAGGTTTAACTCTGGACTGTTGAATTCCTCTGCATTGTTCTGTTTATTCTGCTAAAGTACCAAATTGTCACGATTATAAGGCGGAGTCATTTTAGAAATTTCTCAAGTCGCAACAAGCCTCGCATTATATTCTGGTTCGTGACGCGATTATAACATGGTTTGCTTTTAATTTCACATCCGCCATCTCACCGTTCTTTCAATTCCCGGAGCCACTTAGCCTCACAAGGGTGACGAGCTGCGAGTTGCGACTGTGTTTCTTACAGTATGTTTCTTTTCAGGATTTAGAACGCCGTAAGTGGCGCATCAATGTTGTTACAGCGTATTAATCACAGCCTTGAACAGGAAGATCGGCGCTGTTGAGCAGGTGCGGCAAGAAAAGCGCTCTTCGCAGTTGCGCGGGGCACCACCACGCGATCCGTGAAAGGCTTTGCCGCATTCGATTGCATCGCGGGCACTTCCGAATGACGTTTATCGGAAAACCTTGATGGGTGTCATGGAGGATGAAGCCCTTTTCGCTGACAGTGAGAAAGGCGTCAGTCTCGTTCATTGCAATCGGTAAAAACGACATTCAAGATCCAAGATTTAGGTCCTCTCACTGGCTTCAGCTCTTGTGCTTTCACTTCATTTTGCGGCGGCAGTTCGCAGCGATGAACGAAAACTCCGCGGACATCCGCTTTCAAGCGGATTTTAGGCGTCGTTTCCTGTTTCTCTGCGACATAAGTTTGTGTCATAATCTTACTATATATTTCTTTCATTTCCTTATATTTCCACGTCTTCCCTCGCGTAATAATTAAGTGGGGTTGTTTGCGTGCGAATCCGGTATACACGCCTAACAAGAAAACTAAGTTTCCTGTGGTTTTCCAGCCAGTGCTGGTGACAAAGCCTGTTTTTCACCTCAGTGATAAACGCTCTCACAGCCTGCATTCTCTCCGCACATTTACAATTACCATCTGCGTTGGTCAGTGAGAGAATCTAAGTCTTGCATGTTGTACCTGTGACTGCGGTAGTATTCAGTACCTATTGTGTACACACATGCTCGGCAGACGTATTACTGGCTAGAAAAGTTACTTACGTAAGTAAATAATTCCGTCCTACCAGCCTATCCTATCGTGTTTGTTCTGTTAAACATAGGCTTCGGGCAGGGATAATGCGAGAAGCGACATCTTATACAACTAATCTTACGTGTTGTTCACCACGGAGGGTCAACAGGAAATAAAATGGCTGTTATTAAACGTTCCAAAGAGGGAGCGCAAATCTCCAAGCGTAATTTTCAGAAACGTACCGATGGCTGCATCATAACGCGTGAGCGGAAATTAAAAAAAAGAGGGAGAGAAAGGATGCAAAAAAGGCAAGGAGTAGCGGAAATTAAGGTGCGAGCACATTGCAAGCTTCCCGCCGAGCTGCACGCCTGTTGTCAGTGGATGTTCTGCAAATCGCACAAGCGAGATGGTTCTACGCTGCACGTCGTTAATGTCCTCCACTGCCGGGAGTCCGCTATTTGGTCTAGTTCTCACGTATGCCGCTCATAGTATACCGCTGCCAATAAATTGAAAATTCACAAATTTGTCCGCTATTTGCCGTCTGATAGTAACCTGCATCTCAAAAGAGCTGCATGCTAGGTTGCAAGCGCGCGTGCAACTTAATTTGGAACTTGAATTGCACGCTTAATTACGATATTCATGTGTAGTTCCACATATTTTACATTTTGGGTTTTAAAGAAAGGAAGCATGGCTCTGTTATATACTCTACCCGTTGCGAATGTACTTATGCAGCTCTTGATTTCCAGCTGCAAAACCATCTTTGCATGCTGTGAGAGTTCAGGTGCGACAAGTCCACGCAGAATGCCATTCCTGCCAAAATTTCCACCTTCATTGTGTTGGAAATCACGCATAACTGCGTTTTATATCTCATTTTACTTCGATTTTTAAAGTTTCATCGAATGCGTTGCCAGTCGCTGTTCGAATGTTTAAATTTCATTTTTATGGAGAGCATGATAAACTAAAATTAGTTGCAGCTATGTGCCTCACCTAAATGTGTTTTTCACACGGTCCTTTCTTTTCTCTGGTCGCATTTGAAAGCAAACTGAGGTTCGGAAGTGGTATTGATGAAAATGAATAAAAAAAGTTCCCTCTGATCGTATCTGAAATTTTCTGAGCCGTCATTCATCGCTTGAAAAACGTGCTTGCGCACCAGGCTTACAAAGCATGCTTTCATTATTGAAGAGAGTTGACCCCCTTTCCCATATCGCCTACTTCTAAAAACTTCCAAAGTGCAACATTTTAAGAGCGGTCAGTAATAGAAATGTTAGAAGTGCCATCAGTGTTAAAGCAGCGAAAACGCAAGCGGTCATTAGTTAGCACTTTTAGTATAAAAGAGACGTGTTATAATACCTAAAGCATTTATATATACGCCTGTTATTAAGACTTTTTTTTTTCAGAGAGCGCTAAGCGACCTTATAGGATCTTGCATTGTCTGGGGGGAAACAAGGCTCCTCATCAACGAATGTGAGCAGGAAAACATTGATATCAGTTATGACATATCCCTTCAAAAGGCACTGATGACGCACATATGCCTTTCTTATATGAAATATATATAACGTATCTGGTAGCATGGGGCCAATTTTTGTGGAATCTATTATATAGCCAGAAACAAGCAATTAAATATCATGTGCGCAAACAAGACTAAAGAAATTGTTCACTGCGTTGCGCATTTGAATCAAGCTTATATAGAGACTTAGGCTTTCTCAGCAATCTGAAAATGTTTTAACTCTGCAAGTTGTGTTTTTAAGCACCAACGTTTCATTGTATCCTATTTTCTTGGAATGAATGCTAAGAATAAATTATTTATCCAAGGAAGAAATATGTCTGCCTTATTTGTTTCGCTGCTTAGAATATTTGCCTTCCTTAGACAAGGAAGCCAGGGAAAAAATAATTTGATCAGGTATTTTGTGTCAACAATTGGGAAAAGAGTGCAGTGACATGAGGATTTTCATGGGCGAAATGTCGACCTGACGTCCCTATCCTGCACATGGCTCGCTATCTTCGAACGCGCGGCGCCGCGGAGCACGGATGAAAGGGCATTCGTCCTTTTGTGCAAGGAGATACCGAGGGGCTTGCTTACGTTTTACATTCCTGTGCTGAGCCGTGCCAGGGCTCCGCAAAGCCACTACTTAGTGGAATAGTTTCAGTGTCGCCGGTGGGAGAGTCTTGCACAATCTCACTGCAGCATACTCAGCTTCTACTTCGCCGGCTTCCTGCCATTGCCACAGCGTCTTAGTCCGGCACAGTCAGCGCCAGCGAAGAAGCAGCTAAGGAAGAGGACTGCGAAGAACTTGGTGAGCAATGCTCGCTTCAAAGAAGCGAGCTAAGCCGACAAGGGCCGGTGCTTCTTCGTGGCCTCCCGCGCATGCAGAGCAGTGAGGAGGGATAGGGCATGCGCATCGCTCCACCCCCCTTACTTCTCAGGCGCCATGTCTAAGCGTGGAGAATGGTCCCGTCAAAATAAGCGTGGGCACTGGGGGTTCCTATCATGCCTGCTAAGCGCGAAGGGGGGATCAGTAAGCGTGGAGGAATACGACGCTTAGATTAAGCATGTAAAAAAAACTGCAAACGCACGCTTAGACAAGCGTGGATTTTTTTTTAGAGTGTGCCTCTAATTGTTCATGCCACTAATTCCTCGTTTTGAAGCTGATGATGTTAGCCTGACAAATAACATGGTATGCTACCGCCAATAGTTGGGTGGGAAATGATATGATACACACCATAATGACAGAAAAACGAAACGACACATACACCTAGAAACACGCATGTTCAGTCAGCATGAATTGGATCTCGAACCTGAGCTGTTACAAATGCTGGGGAACTTGGAAACAATTCATTGGAGTAGTTTGGGAATCGTTCGCGTTTGATTTTTCGCAAATTGTAAGTACTCAATCTATCCAAAACCCCTCATTAAGTTATGTAACTCTCAAGAAAACTAGAAGCGTTCTTGTAGCGGAGAACGCGCTTGCGGTTCATGTCTACGGGCCTCCCACAGCTCAATGCTTCGGTCGCCATGAAGGTGTAGAGTGCGGATTTTAAAGAACATCTGTGTAACTTGTAAGAAATGCAGTGGTCAAGCGGGGTAAAGACAAGGGGAGCCTCAAGCTGGAGCCAACGCTTCGACAAGAGAATTTAATTGTCTTCGTGAGGGATGCAGTCGTATTCAGGAGGTAACAATTCTCTCAGAGACAAAGAAACTGCGACAGTGCCAGAAGGTGCATAAATGATAGGTTGCGTCAACACGCCAATAATGTGCGAACTGGAGGAGTGGGGCATCTGGCTTTTCACTGCAGAAAGCATGGGTGCAGTCCCATTTATAAACAGCGCACTGTGATAGGAAGAAGTCCAACGCAAACTACACGTGAGATTATTGAAGCGGCGAAGATCGCTACTTTGGGGAGCGCTTGTGTTAAGCGCCCGCCTTCAATCGATCTTTCAAAAAAAGAATTCGATTTTTTAAACGTGACACAGAGGGTGGCCTGATGGAGATGACATTTTAATCTTGCAATTGCAAAAAAAATTTTTGGCTATGCATGGTCGGTTTTTCATCTTCGATATCATCTTAACTTTCTATTACACATGTCTCGTTGCTGTCTCATTTTATTAGAAATCAGTACATATGCGCATACGTACGCTGTTGTTTGTTACCTATATATATATATATATATATATATATATATATATATATATATATAGCGCTTCGTGGAATAAAACAATTGTTGGAAGTTAGCGCTGTGTCCGCGTCTTGCCTCTGTCTCTCGTCCCTTTCGTGCGCTAAAAACCTCAGTTATGGAATACCAACATGCCCTAACCTACGCTCTTTCATGCTTCAAATGCCCACGAAGTGATGCTTCCGTATCTGCAACCTGTCAAGTTATATATGACACGTTCGTTGCATACCGTTTTGAGTTTACGATGCTGCGGGAACCCGCCACAGTGGCTCAGTGGCTATATGGCGTTCTGCTGCTGAGCACGGAGTTGCGGGTTCAATTCCTCGCCGCGACGGCCCCATTTCGATGCTGACGCAATGCAAAAGCGGTCACGTCCCACGCTAAGGGTGTACGTTAAAGAACCCCAGGTGGTGAAAATTGATCATAAGACGCCCCACTACAGTGTCGCTCCACAGCCCACTGCGCAGCCCCGGGATGTTAAACCCGGTAATTCATTTAAGTGGGAAGAGCACAAATAATCAGTGTGTGGTGCGCAGGCAAGAGCGAAGCAAAAGCCTCTTCACTCTCGTAGTTCTATCGCTTCCGAACTTGGGGACATAAATGTGCAGCGTTCAGCGATTGATACTCGGAGCGTTTGGCTGCCTGGCACATTTTAACGCGATAGCGTTAAGGAGCTCGTGTCGCAGAAAAGCCGGTGTCGTCGGCGTCGGTGTCGGCGTCGGCGTCCGCGGCGTTGGCCGTGAGCGATAAATCACGGCAGGCACTTCATAAATAAAAAGCAACTTCCAAGATGGGCTGGGTGGGAATCGAACCAGGGTCTCCGGAGTGTGAGACGGAGACGTTACCACTGAGCCACGAGTTCGATGCTTCAAAGCGGTACAAAAGCGCCTCTAGTGAACGCGGTGTTGCCTTAGAAACGAGCTGTTTCTACGGCTCAGGCGTGCGTCGCTTGCTCAGGCGCACATTTCGTTGTCGCGCCGAACGCTGCGTTGCTCGACGCTCACCGCGTCCGATGCGGGGCGCGTAGTCGCTGCGCCGTAGCCCATTGTCTTACACCCCTTGGCGGGTCGACGGGAACGCTGTCGCGTTCCACTCTTGAAGGCGAAGCTTAAGCGTCCTCCAATTTTTTCGCCACCAGTGGGTGCCAGGAACCTCGAGCTGTTGCATTTTCTTGCGCCGCATGAATGCGAAAGTGTTTGTGATGCATTGTTACATGCATTCAGCCCCTCAGCGATCACTCAGGGCAACCTGTACCGCAAAAAGTTGCGGCCGCCATTTGGTCCGCGTATCGCGCTTCAATCGCTGGGCACTGTACATACTACACCTTGTCTTTTCAGAAATACAGTAAAAATCAGAATGTTCATTAATTACATTGAAGAATTAAAGTAACCGGGAAGTAGTATAATAACGTACACGCACGTTATTATACTACCCAAGTTCTACTACCTAAGTACTACCACAGTTCCGTAGTCCCCTAGACGTTGTCCATAGGGCGCTTTTCTGCAGAAAAGCGCCTTATGGACAACGTCTAGGGGACTATATACGGAGCTCTTCCCATAATTCTGTCGTGGTCACATAGGGGTTTGGACGGCGAGGTTCTCAGAAAGTGTGAGGTTACTCACACGCCGTAATAGCTTGCCATATTATTATTTTTTTTCCTACCTTCGGAAAATACGAGAAAACGACCACTCAAAGTAAGTGAATACTAACGTGCTATACGGACCTGATTTATCAGAGCTAGCATATGGAGGTGGTAATCTGACAGGGAAAGGGTGGCCAAGCCGAGCAAGTTTTGCTTTTCTTTTCTTTAACAGTTTAACGTCCTTTACCTTTTATTTCACTTGCTCGCTTCATTCCCTGAAAAAAAAATTCATTAAGGGAGCAAGCTTGCAGCCAAAGAGAAAACGAGCATGCTTGAACTTTTGTGCCTTGCTCCACGATGTGCATACGCTCACTGTTTACGCACTGTTGCCATTAAACCGTGCAGACGCACACCCGCGCAGTTCACGGTGATTTTCGTTACTCCAACCACTCCCTCCCCCGCTCTCCCTCTCTATAGTTTATACACGCATCAGCTGACAGGCCGCGGGCAGTAGATCAATCTTCCAGGTTTCCTAAAATACCAAGCCAGCGATCTCTTATCACTCCCGATGAAGGACACGCGCAAAGCATAAATACCCGCTTCATTGCCTGAGTGACGTTCTCTAAATACGGGACGCAGCAGCCAGTGCCCTCGTATAAATTTGTGGGCGTGATCGGCAACCACGCAGCGCGAACTATATATCGGTCGGAGAACGCGGTTTTCCCAATAATGGTTCGACCGGCGCTCTGCGAAGACCAAGCACGTGTGCATGATTTCAGCGGCATGTCCGCAAGTTTGGGACGCACAGGCTATCCGTTCAGATGCCCAGAGAAGACGCGTTCTCCCCCTGTGTTTCGCTCGCACGCCTACGTCAGTATGGTTTACTATAAAGGCTGTAAGGGTGGGTGCGGGCCAATAGAGACATCAAGAAGGCAACCATCAAAAAAAAAATTTGTGTCACTTCGATCAGTGATGGAATGGGTTTTAGCACGCATAGACGCTAACACCTCGAGCTATCGCTGTTACGTTCTTATGAGAATTTGGGACTAAAGGCGCGTAAAAAAGCCTGATGTCCGTTTGCAGTCAATGTTGGCGACTAAGACCATATTTTTTTAGGCACGCTAAGACGATCAGAAATGTAACAATCATCACCGAATGGAGGCATCGCGAACACATGTTCCTTGCGTGGAAGCTCCGCCACAAACGGTTTACATTTGAGCAGACATACCACAAATAATAATAAATAAATGAATAAATGATTTATTCAACGCGCCCAGGAATAACCGTGAGGTTTGAGTGCTGGTACACACATACGTTGAAACAAAAACAAAGAGGCTACAGGAGAATATAAGTAACAAAGAAAGACGGTAAAAAAAATAATATAAAGAAAGTGGGAACAAGGCATAATACGAGAAAACAAACACTGAATAAAAATAATAGCTATAAAAGAAAAGAATGCATGCAAGAAAGTGCAAGGTCAATATAAAGAAAAGGGAGGGGGGCGGAGGAGAGGAGAGAGGTAGCTGAACAATATGTAAAACTATGAAACAACAATGCAAAGCTAGGAAAGAAAAAAAATGACAGAGAGCTATGAAAAATATCGAGATCATGAAAATAACCGTTATGAAGTCTTTGTATTTCGGGGACGGTGGTGTGTTAGTGATGAAGAGCAGAAATTAGAGACGCTTATGTGTCCTGGTGATCGTGCGTGGAATTCAGAACATAATACAACTGAGCCCTTCGGGGCAGGTAAGGATACCGTGAAGGAATTTGGAAAGAAAACAGAAGGTCAGCGCGATTACGTCGACAGCAAAGTAAGGAAAATGACAATTCAGCAGTGCTCGAACAAGTCCCAGTGTCGGTGTTAGCAAAGCGGCCATAATTTATGCTTTTCGTTTCCTGGACGTGTTCTATAAAGCTCCCTGTTGCATCTAGAAATTCCATTGCAGATGACTGACGCGTTTTTAGTCGAGGAAGGCAGATTAATGTGTACAACTTGCTGAAAGGTGTCGGAGAATTTAAGTCCGTTGATAATTTGCAATCGAAACCCAGAGAGCGCATAGCCCGCATCACAACGTGTTTAGAATGCGCAGAACAGTGTAAGGGTGTATCAAAGAGTACACCGGGATAATTGAGCTCAAAGACCTTACGCAATGGTACAGAACCTACGGAATAATAAAAAAGAAATGTTTGCTGTTTTGCGAGTGAAAGTCATGGCCTTGGTCTTAGCAACATTCAAGGTGAAGTGATTATCCTTCACCATGTAGAAAAAGGAAAAAGTACAGATTGCAGGATGCGAAAGTCATCAGCAGTATGAATTACCTTTAAAATCTTGAAGGGATCGGTATATAGAAGGAAAGAAGAATTCTGGATAGCAAAAGGGATGTGGTTAACAAAAATTAAGAAAAAGAGTGTTCCTAATACTGATCCTTGAAGGACGCCTCTAGTTGCCTTCTTCAAAGAAGATGTTTCACCATTTACGTTAACATAACATGATCTATCAAGAAGATAACTGCGGAAGAGACTGACAACTGACATGTCAACACCAAAGTGCGTAACCTTAACCAGAAGCAGTGAGTAATTGGCCAGATCAAAAGCTTTGCTGAGGTCACAGTGAATGGTGTCAAATTGTCCCCTTTGGAGTAGCGGCGTGGAGGTAAGTGTCATGAAACTTGCGAGATTTGTGACAGTAGGGCGGCCGGTTAGACATCTTCGCTGATTCAGAATCAAGAAGTTCTTCACAGTGGAAGTAAATATTTTGCGAAGAGCAAGCTCAAAAAACTTAGGCGTATCACACGAGAGAGAAATCGCGTGATAATTCGAGACATCGCGGTTTGAGGGCCAAACCTAAATACCGGAAAAACACGAACAGTTTTCCAACAGGCTGCACTTGTTCTCTATGTAATGACTGCAATGGGAATATCTAAATGCGTTCCAATAAATTCTAGGTGTTTTAAAATTGCCAAGAATGACCCTTGAAAATTGCCTCGCGACTGGCCGCTCGAAGCACTTTGCATGTACAGTACTCGCAGGCTTGTTTCCCACCCTGAAAGGCACTTTTATGTAGTACGTATCGAGCAACAGAGAGCTATATCGGGAGTTTTTCATGTTGCTCTACAATTTTCTCATTGAGACCTGTCATTTAATTTGGAGAATTTAATAATACTACAGAAGTTTCTTAATTAATTAAGACGAATTATCAAAATTAGGCGGAATGAAACAGATAAATAAATCTCAGTATCTCCTAGCGACGGCAAACAACATTACCTTAGTTCTGTCCAGCTACGTGGCGTTTGCATATTGACACGTGTACTTGTCTTTATCGGGCGACACGTTTCCCCGCCTAACAAATGTTATCGCACAGCGCAGGACGCGCCTGCATGTATCGGAAGTTTATGGAATGTTATCGATGCTTCCATTCGCTGTCTGTGACTGAACCTTGTGTAATCTGATTGCATGTTGGCGCGACGCGAATAATGCAGAACTTTGTGGAAGGCACGCGGGTCCCAGCCATTACTCTGGAACATTCGACGACTGATGTACAAAAGCCGACGCGCTTGACCCGCTCATCAGATTTTCGACGATCGCCGACCGTGTTCGCCGCCATCGTTGTGCTATAAATGTAGCCTGTTGTTGTGGGCACAGGTTCGCCCAATAAAAGTTTTGTCCTTCACAGTATTGCTACTGTGTTCTTCAACGTCACCACCACGTGACATCTGGTGGAGGTGCTTTGCGTTCATGTACAAGACGCCACCACAAAGCCGTGACCCAAGCCCGCACGCGGAAGACAACACCAACGTCGCCAAGAACCAGCGAGGTAGCCGCAGGCTGCAAGGACTGTCCCCAGAGCACGGACTTTTGCCTGACGACCAGGAAGATCGTCGCCCAGTCAACCCCAATGGCAGCCCCAGCGTCCCCCATCGTGCTGCAGCAGCCCAGGGAGCCTCCGACGTTCCGCGGGTCAACATTCGAGGACCCGGAAACTTGGATTGAGACATGCGAGGGGGTCGCTGGTTTTAACAGCTGGAACAGCGACGACAAACTTCGACATGTCTTTTTCGCATTGGAAGACGCCGCCAGAACATGGTTCGAGAACCGAGAAGCCGCCTTAACGACATGAGACCTGCTCCAAAGCGGCTTCCTGCAGACATTCACAAGCGTCGTACGCCGAAAACGAGCCCATGCACTACTGGAAACCCGAGTGCAGCTGTCTAATGAGACCACCGCGATCTTTACAGAAGAGATGAGCCGCCTATTCCGCCACGCCGACCCGGAAATGTCTGAGGAGAAGAAAGTCCGCCTACTGATGCGTGGTGTAAAGGAGGAACTTTTCGCCGGAATGGTACGAAGCCCACCGAAGACTGTCGACGAGTTTCTTCGCGAGGCCACTAGCATCGAGAAGACACTGGAAATGCGGAAGCGGCAATTCAACCGCCGCACGAACTCCACAAGCTACGCCGGAGTTCAGTCACTGGCCACCGACGACCTGCGCGAGGCTATCCGAGTGGTCGTGCGGGAGGAGCTACAGAAGCTGTTCCCGTCATCACAGCCTCAAGTGACTTCGGTTGCCGACGCCGTACGTGAAGAACTCCAACAACAACACCAAGAAGGAGGCTTCTTGGTGTTGCCTAAGGAATTGTATTTATCTAAAGCAGCAGAAGCCATCAGAGGGACTTTTGACTGCCGCACCAGTGTCTGCTTCTCTAAAGTAAAAAAATGAAGCTAGGACGTTGTGCGCCAAATGGAAACTAGATAAGCTGAATAAATCTCTTGATAAAAAGAGAAAATTAAGCTTACAAATGTTCTTCACAGCAAAGACCCACAAGGTGGACTGCCCGCTTAGGGTAATTGTCACTGCTAAAGACACCTGGCAGTTTCCGGTAGCCTCGTTTCTTCAGAGCAGGTTAAAATTACTGGAAGTTGACGACCCCTTTTTAATAAAAAGTCTGAGCCAGCTATTGCGATCCTACGAGAAAATTCTGACAAGGGGTATTTGGCTTACTTTTTTAACGTGAAAGACTTATTTAACTCTATTCCTCACAAAGAGCTCTTGCTGTGCATTGAACAATGTATTGACAAATACGGAAACGTTGACTTTCAAAATTATTCACAGATGCATGTTGAAGCCTCTTTAGAGTTGTTGTCCATGTATTTAAAATCCACCTACGTGTCTTGGAATGGGGACATTTTCCTTCAGAAACAAGGAATATGTGTAGGTTCGTCTATCGCACCGATTCTGAGTAACCTGCTCCTAGCCAACATTGACAGAACCCTAGCGGCGCGCCTCATGAATTCACGGGTTGCTCATGTGTTCAGGTTTGTTGATGATTATTTAGTTTTAGTGGACAACGTTGATAACAAGAATCAGTTGCCGTTGACACACCTTGAAAGAATTTCCAGCGAATCATTGATGATCACAAGTGAAGAGCCAGACGGTGGAGCAATTAGGTTTCTTGATTTAAAACTAAGTCTGGGCTCCAGTCATTGTTGTTGGCAATACGAACCGCGTGCAAATAAGCCTCTTTTACCCTTCGAATCTGCGCATTCCAAAATCGTAAAACGAGCCATAGTTGAGTCATGTTACAGAAATGCGTCGCAAAAATCGTGCCATCATAGCATTGCTGACAGCTTTCGGGAGCAAACGCGCAGGCTCACGGAGGCAGGTTATCCTTTCCATGTATTAGTATCTGTAGCACAGTGTTTGCTCAAGGAAATCGGAACCAGGGCATCGTTATCTGGGAAGGAGCCTTGCGGTCCAAGCACATGAGAAAAAATAGTGGTGATGCCGTACATTCATTCGATCGCGCACCGAGTAAAGAAAGTTGGTAAAAGATGCGAGGTAAAAGTGGTGTTTTCCGCACCGGAAAAATTGCTGAGCATGTGTGCAAAAGTAAACCCAGGTGCCACACAAAAACGAGGCTGTGAAACAACACAGAAAAAAAGTTCGTCGACTGCACTGAGGGAGTGGTATATTCCATTCCACTTCAGTGCGGCAGAAAGTACATCGGACAGACTGGACGATGTTTGAACGAAAGATTGAAGGAGCATGATTATAACGTTTCAAAAGCAGTCGCCGGACACCTTCGGATACATTGAAGAGATTGCGGATGTCGGCCATTCTTTAAGAGTTGTAAGATTGTGAGCAAAGATGGCAGTCAAATAACGCGAGAGATAATCGAAGCCGCTGAGATTGCGCGTTTGGGAAGTATGTGCGTGAGCAAGCCCTCAGCCTTCCTTAGTGCAAAGGAAATAGATTTCCTCACGCGCTAATCTGAAATTTTGTATCCTGTTCCCCTTTTTTTTTGCGATGTCGAGTGCAGCAAAAACGATCACATGACAAAGCCGGCTTGGCATTGGTAGATGGCCATGTTTGTCAAAACATTTTTTTTTGTTTTTTTGTCGCTACCGGCCTCTCCCCCTGAGTATCTTCCTGTATTTATTCCATTGACAAGGGAATAAAACGATAGTTGCAAGTAGCGCTCTGTGGTGCGTGTTTCTCTTCTGTGTGTCTCGTCAAAATGTTGCGCAATCCAACCTCTAATATGTTTGCTACGCGGTGAATTTTATGTTGCGGGTTCGCCATGGTGAAAGCGAGGTCAAACGTTTGTCTAGGCACCTTTACATATACCGAATTGTGGGAGAGGAGCAGCCATAAGTAGATTCCGTCTGCCATCCTCTTGCGCTAGCACAATTTCGCATGTCCAGGCTGGGCGCCCTAGTAGTGAATCAAATGACTTCTTTGAAGCTTAATGTTTCACCCAGAGAATCACTCAGTTCAATTTGTGCAGCCAGCCAGACAGCCCGCCACCGGTAAACTACAACATAGAGGCCCGCAAAATAAAATTGAAATTCTTGGAAAATAGCGAACTGCTATGTAGCCTTTCCTTGGAAAAATGAAGATTTGTGTAAAACACTGCACAAGCAACAGAATTTGACGGAACTTTCGCTAGGTATTCTCGGGATTGGGGGCACGGGGGTCGCTTTTGTGGCACCACGGTGAAAACAAAGATTAGAACAGCGCGCCTGTCTTGACGGCTATAGAGACGTGTTTAGTAACATTACACTGAGACGTCGACCGTTCAACTTACTTGCACCTGCGAACTCGGTGGAGTCAAGGACGAGTTCAGCATTCTTTGTGCCGGTGCGAACGTTCGTGGAGATATTGGGCAAGCCATCCCGTCTGGCTTGGTGGACGCCAGCTTTCGCAGAATCTTGGGAAATAAGAGCGTTGCGAGCACGGTCCTCCTCCCTGTCGTTGGCAAAACGCACAGATCTGTTCTGCGATAACAGATGCATGTTGAACCAGCGGTTAAACGTAAGAAACAATGGAAATGTAGCACACGGCTGGACATATAATAATTATTTCAAAAACTTGATGACATCATATGTATCATTAACATTTCTACTCTCTATGTGATGCTTAGTTCAGTTACACATGAGTTACGTGAATGCGCTCCATCTTATTTAGTGACTTTTGTCCACCATTTAAAAGCTCTTTCTGTGTTTTTGGCTGTTGCTCTCTCTCTTTTGTTTTGTATGTTTTGTTTTGCTGCCCAGAGAAAGTATGAGAAAAGAGCTGTTACTCCCCAAAATTCTTGTTTTTTTTTTTCTGAGCCCTCGTATCCCTAAGTACTGTTTTCTTTTTCTTTCGTGTTCTTGACTTCTGCGCTGCACTTCTTTGTTGCTTTGCCTTAAATATATCCACGTGCTTCGCTTGGCCCCATTTCAGTGGACATACTCCTGCCCTGCTTTACTCTAGTGGATATCAACCCGCCGTGGTTGCTCAGTGGCTATGGTGTTGGGCTGCTGAGCACGAGGTCACGGGATCGAATCCCGGCCACGGCGGCCGTATTTCGATGGGGGCGAAATGCGAAAATACCCGTGTGCTTAGATTTAGGTGCACGTTAAAGAACCCCAGGTGGTCAAAATTTCCGGAGTCCTCCACTACGGCGTGCCTCATAATCAGAAAGTGGTTTTGGCACGTAAAACCCCAAATATTATATTATTACTCTAGTGGATATCAGCCCGGTCAGCGCACGTAATACTAAGCCATGCTGACCGAGAAGAAAGGGGGTTAACCGAGGGGCCCGAGTTTTATTAGTCATATCATAAGAAGCCAACATGCGCGAAGGTTGTGGGTTCGGTTTCCACCTGCGGCAAGTTGTTTTTTCATCCACTTTAATTTCCATTAATTTATCGTTTCTTTATTTCATTTATTAAGCACAAGTAATTTCCCCTATGTTGTCCTTGGTGTGAGTGTTTGTTGGCTTCTTATGATAAGCCATGCTGAATAATTTCAAGCCATGACCCCGATGTGCGGATATGCGTTGTCTGCATACTCAAAACAATATAAATTTCACGAAAGGCGGTACGGTAATCTTGCCATCGCTGAAATAAGTAATGTGGAAGTCGTCCTTTTCTCCTTTTGCTTGCTCGAGCGCTGCGTTCTTGTGGGCACGAACCAAGTCCGCCAGTGTATTCTCTAGCGGTAACCGCAAGTTGGCTTTCCCAGCAGCGGCATCGAAAGCGCCCCCCCCCCCCACACACACGCACACACACATGCACGCGCGCTCGCACACACGCACACTCACACACTCGCGCACACGCCCACACGCACACTCACAGACACATACGTACGCACATACGCACACTCACACGCGCACATGGCACAAACACACGCACGCATACGCGCACACACGTTTCACTATATTTTAGGATGATTACTTTAGTTGTAATGGAATGCTGTTTTTTCCTTTGTTATTTATTTCATTATTGCTGTTATGCTAATAAATTTACTGGATTTTCTGTTTATTGTTTAGTTCGCTTCTTGCATACTTTAATAAGTCTCATGGTTCAAATTTGTGCACGGTTTATATTGTCGTGTATCGCCTTGCGTGTGAAATTATAAACGTGATATCAATATTAAAATCATATATATATATTTATAATAGCAGTGAATAAGGTCCAGTAAAATTCACCAGCCCTCTCCAAAAATGGCGCAATAATTGTTGGAAATGACTAAGGCGTACAGTTAATCTAACACGTGACGAAATGCATACTGCTGTGGCAATTTCACGCAGGCAATCAAGCCAGAACTTCCCTAGGAGAAGGAGCCTCCCAAATGTACCTATTTATCGCGATACTCGACACAACGAAAAATTTTTCTTGGTTATACAGCTAACACCAAATAATTTATTGATCGTGAGGACATTTGTATACCTCATCTTGCTTTCTGACATTTGCAGCGTCTCATGGGCGAAATTTATTAGGATATCAGAAGTTCATAGATATCAGAACATCGAAAAGTTCGAAGGTCAGGTGATAGCTCTCAGATCTGGCATACGCTGCCATTCACGTATGCTGCCGCTTTTATTTCTTTTCGTCAGAGCTGTTCTTGAAAGGGAGCCGAGACAAAAGCGTCGGGCTTCCACGACGTCCGCCTAATTTCGCTCATTGTACTCCGCGATGATTGAACGTCAAACTATAGGTATGTCGCAATGCCTCAGCTTCTCCTATATTTCTATCCAGTGTATCAACGAAGGCTAGACACTCACTCAAAACATGATATGCAATAAGACTAATGGAAAATTGCTCAATGAGTCTCAAATACAAGGTTATCAAATTTTGTAATTAATTATCGTACTGTTAAAGCTTAAACGCTCTACTTCGCCATATTAGGCTGCAGCAACTTGTATTTATTGCAGAAGTACTAACAACAATTGGAAACACTTATTTCCTGGTAAGACAAATTTTTTATACATGCAACCTTAATCAAAAAGTAGTTGCAATTAGAGCCTTATATTATGGCAAATTACGGAATGGAGCCGCGTAAGACGACATTAGCGAGAACATGCCATGTACGACGTCATCGAAGAGATATTCGTCTCTATGACAACCTCCGGCCCCGCACGGCCCATTAAACAGCAGAAATCGTAAAAATAGTAAAGATGTATAAATAAACATTAAAAGAGCGGCAGCAGCGGATAACGAATGATTCATGCGGCCTCTCGCTTCAACATGTCTGCGAAGCTTGAGATTACGCGATTCTCTGCATTAGGTGCGCGAGAACAGAGCGCACAGAAAACCACAAAAGATCTCTGCTCGGGATCCATTATAGCCCACCTCGATTAAATTAACTCCAGGATATGGCGCGCAGAGCGATCGATGCATGTCGAAAGCGATAGCAATATTACGTACAAAGAAAAGTATAAAAAGAAGGAAGCCCATACGCTCTGTGAAGACTGTGCACTGAATGTCATCCTTGTGATATTGTGTTTGTTGTGTCGTACTAGGGCCTTCCTATATGGCTGAATGGGACTCTATGCGACAGTCGGTTTCTTGACAACTCTCGCAGGCCACAGAGGTTGTGTTTGGGACGTTCACGATTTGTTTACTTTATTGGCGCTGAAATAGCCAACTTCAGGCATTGAAGTGAAGTCAACTTTCTCTAGAATTATACAAATTTTATGGCTGTTCTGAAAATAAATATATTATCCTGAGTGATTTTCTGTCAACTATTTAATCAGCCGATTCAATCAAGCACTTCGAAAAAATTGGCATTTTGGGAACTTTTTCTTTCAGGAATAACTCAGGATGTAAAGGGTTAAAGTTACGGGAACTGAAAGCAGATAAATCTACAGCTGCAACACAGAACATTAGTTGCCTTTCTTCATTGACAACCTTAGGCCATAAAACAACATATTTTATGGTTTCACACCTACTTGCACACACAAGTGGACAAAATCCATGCGCCTTTGGTATAACACAGCACTCATAATGCCCAACTAAACTAATGAAAAACAATTGGAAACGTAAAGAAACCAAGGTGAATCTTCACTGATTCACGAGCAGGTAGCTTCACGCCCAGGGGGCTCACGAAGCAGTATGCTGTGACAAGAATCTTAGTTGAACAAGGGTGGTGACCGTCATATGGAGCGTCTCGGGAGCAGTAGTAGTACAATACCTGCTTTCCTGCATTTTCTCACGGCACATAAACACATTAATCGCGATTCAATCATTGAGAGAAAAATGAGAAAGCATGTCTCCGTATAAGACATTACTCGTAATAAAATTACTTCCAGCGCTTGTCGAATGGGTGCCGCAGGGCTACAGACCCCTTCTTAGTTGAGCTGCAGGCTATACACGATGCGATAGAAACCGTACTCAACTTAACTAGCACCAACGAAGCCCACATCTATACTGACAGCCTCGGCGCAGCTAAGCATCTCAAACAGGAACCAAAAACATTGCGTATTTCGAGAGGATACACAAAATTCACAGTTCTACAGTGTGAAAATTACTGTGCACTGGGTACAGGCACATGGTCATGTCCACAACAATGACCTTGTGGACCGCCACATTGCTCCCCCTTTCTTAACACCCTCAACTCCTCCTCCTTGCCTTTCCTCTGAGCCCCGCTATGTTTTCATTGCCGGAAATCCATCCTGCGGCTTGATACGCGTGCCCTCATCCTCCCGCGGGTCTGCCCCCTTCCCCACAATCTTTCTCGGGTGGAGAAAGCCCTTCTCCGGAGACTTCGGGCCGGGGCGGCACTTACACCAGCCATCACTTGTTCTTGGGGTCAACCGGACGAAGGCATTGTCCAGTGTCCGAAGTGCTGCTCTACTGCGTCTGCAGCGGATGCCCGTCACCTACATTGGACGTGTCCTGGGACGAAGACACTTCGCGAGAGTGTACTTAAAGGTGCGTAAATGAACAGTGATCAAGCTGAAGACTATGAAAGTTGAATTATGAACAACTCATTTTATAAGCCACTATTGCAGTATCTCTTGTAGCTGGCCTGCATGCTTATATTTAGTTACATAATGGCATTATGCCGCGTGGCAACCCAAGCTGGAAAAAATAGAGGGGGGCCGGGCTCTCCCTCCCCTCCCCCTGACTTTAAGTACTGGCTGCAATATTTCGCAGGAAAGCAGCCACAAAATAACACACGTGCTTCAGGCTCTTCAGGTGGCGTTTAAAAGCCGACTTTCTCATTGTGACGATGCCAATCGCCTTGTGGCGCATCCAACACTTTGCTCGATGAGGGGTGGTGTTGTCCAGCTTCACCCAAACAATTTCCTCCTGGCATTGCAAGAGTCCAGGCCTCACAAATGGAGCCATAGTGGCTGCAATGTAAACTAGCAAAAAAAATGGTAGCACGGTTTGTTTGCTTGATTTAGCACCACGATGTCAATGACGATTTAAACAAGCCTGGCGTGAAGGGCTGTAGACATGCTGGACTGAATTCGCTTAGCCAAACTCTTTAAAGAGGATATACAGAGGGTTGTTTTCCAATAGACAGTGACCACGGCACTGTGCCGATGAGGAGTTTCTATACCTTGAACGCTCAGAAGTCCCGCCCAACGCCAGTTTCCGACGAAATTAAGGAGATGCATTTCTTTTCAAGGAGTTTTAAGGGTGTTTGGATCTCTTCTTACAATTTCAACAGTTTTCAAGGATATCAAGGAGGCGTACCAACATGTGCGTTTGTCAGCAGAAACAACGATCGAAACGATATCCAACTGAAAATGATTATAAACCCTGTAGATGCATCATGAGAAGTAATCACCAATGGATACTTACCGCTGTCAGGTATTGAAAGTTAACAGCGAGCACAGCTAATTTGTTCACAATGACTGACGCCCAAACCACATGCTCAAGGCAAGGCAGTTAGAAATCGACGAATTGTAGGGATATAGTTCCTTGTCATGCGACGTTGCAACGCCATTATTCTTCTTCGTACTAGAGTCGATTGTGGCGTCTTCGGTTTTGTATTGACCAGCACAGCATTGCAACGGAGACAACGCGTGCAGTCTGGGCTAAGATGCTAAAACGCAGATGTTGGTAGCAGGTCTCAAACAACGGACGCAAATCGCACATATACGATGCTCGCGTGTGTCACTCCCACAAAAATAAATATTGCAGGTGAGTGTCGACTCGTTGACTTCGTTCGCTTTTTAAGTACGGCACTGATGACGACATTAAAATAAAAATAAAATGCAATACAGAAATAGTCCTCGTTTGAGTGAATTCTGTACTGCGATGGTGACACCCGTAAGTGTTTTAATGTCGCAATGTGTGTAATAACAGGGTCGTAATATTCTTGAGGAGGAGGCAATTTTTTTTTTTGCAATAAGTGGGCCCACATCACGCTACCCTTTTTGATTATCTTGCAAGCTCTCAGAACGAAATAAAGCTGGAAATTATTTTGCTAAGCTGCCAAATGAGTGCTCGAAACAGAGTTGTAAAGAGGAGACTAAGGGAGCAGTATACACGAATCCCGAAAAATATAAACATTCAATGTAATCAAAAATTAATTTAATGAAATTAGCGCATCTTTCTAGAAGTAATAGTATGGCGTGTCCTTTCGTTTCGTTTGCGATGATTCAAAACGGAAGTGTTACTGCAGAGCAGCCGCCCCGCAAGTGATGCACGCATTAAGTTAGTGTCAAGCCGCGACAAAGAAGGTAATAAAGAGCTGAACGAAAAAGAGACTATGAAAGATTTTTTTTATTAAATGACATCAGGGCCCGATGGGGCACTATATTGAGTACATTCAATTTTGAATATACAATTCGAAATATCGTAATGAAAAGAGAACTATGTGATAATACTGAAATAACATTTTATGTCGAACTGAATTTTCGCTTCCTTAGGAAATATTACCGACAGACGAATGTAGCTACCTCAAGAAAGCGATCGGACCTATAATTATACCATTTTAGTGGATTTATGCTGAAGCAAAATCACTTTTCCGTTATAGATTAGCTGTCAATTATTCCCATGAAGGCGAGCAAACCGACAATATTCACGCTACGATACTCCCGTAAACATTCCCAGGCCGTCCCTCCAACATCTAAACAAAATAAATAAATAAATAAATAAATAAATAAATAAATAAATAAACAAAAATGCCGCAACGCAAGAAAGGAACAAACTGAACCTTATTATTTTTCAATAAACATAAGTTCTGAACGAAAATTTGTGGGCAGAGTACATATTGCGCTCTTCCATATCGTACCGCGGACAATAACGTTGACTTCGGCAGCCGTTTAGTCTTCCTGTCGTTTTTACTATAACCTGGCAGTATTTACTGGTTAGCGTCATCTCCGTAAGAACTTCCTTATCATTCTCTCGTAAAGTTGTTTTGTGCTTCATTGCACCTGTGAATGGCACCGAACAACGATTTGTTTTCTGTCTCTCTCGCTGACGAATCCACCCGTGCTCAGCTGTAGCTTGGCTAGGGCCGCATAGATCAGAATAAAGCAGCTATAATGGCCAGAAGGAGCGTTCGCCTTTGACTTATGGCCTTTTTCTCGGGATGGAATTTGTTTCGGTTTTTCTCGGGATGGAACTGGCACCCAAGGGGGAAAACTTCCTCCTAAAGTTACACTAGAAGCATAGCGCGGCAAGGACGATCGGCAAAGACTAGACAGGATCGATCGACTAGGTAGACTAGTCGATCGTCCTTCCCGCGCTATGATTCTAGTGTAACTATGTATTACCAACCAGCCCAAGCCTATACTATTCTGCCTACTAAAGTGCGGGCTATCGCATAACCATACCTACCAAAGCTAAGCTTTGATGAAAGAGAAGGAAGTAAAGAAAGAAAGAAAGAAAGAAAGAAAGAAAGAAAGAAAAAAAAGAAAGAAAGAAAGAAAGAAAGGCATCTTTTAGCAGAGGGGTGAACGGAACAGGAGGCGCAATGAAGGCGAGGGAAAATAAATGCGTTCATCGCGCATCATACGCCTGCGCGCACTTTCTTTCATTTTCTTTTATATTTTTTTTACGCAGGGCGTATATACTTATATGTTGTCACTTGCCCTAGCGGATTCGACATTTTTCTCAGGAAGAAGTAATTTCCAAAGCACTGTTATGGCGATCTTTGACCCTGGGGTTTCTGCAACCACAGTTATATCAATGCTTCGGCGTATGGAGCTTGTCGAGGAACGTCAGGAGTATACGTTTACGCGTAGCATTAAAGCAGGTGCTAAAGACTAGCGTTGTGTCAAGGTGGGTAGGGGGCGAGGGAGGCTTAGTATATCAGTATTTCGGGCCATGCTACAACTGACATAGTCATAATTAACTGCTCATAAATGCCCAAGCCAAGGCACCTTTGACCAATTGAAGCGTGGTCGTTCGCTGCGTAGCAGTTGTTCTCGGCATTCCTTTCATACGGAGAGCTTTTTTGCTCACAAAGATCTCAGTCAACGAAGTTCCATTCGTCACGCCATCGTCGTTATGCTCTCGTCGCCAAGATTGTCGCCTTCGTGATCATGGTGATCGCGCTGCCGTAGTCGTTGTCGTGCCATCGTAAGCCTGCCACCATTTTCATCGTCTTCATATACGGCAGCCGTCACCAGTGTCGGTGTCGTGCAGTTCTCGTCATCGCTGTCATCGTTTCGCCGTTGTCGTGCCGTTGACTGTTGGAACTTAAACTGAATAACGCTGTGCCATTCCTGAAGCAAATTATTATTATTATTATTATTATTATTATTATTATTATTATTATTATTATTATTATTATTATTATTATCATTATTTGTTTTGAACACATATACACAGGAAAGGGAAAGCGAGGAGCAGGCTGGCAACTGCCACCGGAAGGGGCACAACGCCTGCCTACTCTTATGAAGGGAGGTGACAGCAACACAGAAATGTAAGAACGAGGGAAGGAAAGAGGAAAGGAAGAGCAACAGGACAAATCTAAAGACTAAAATAGAATACAGTACACTACGCACGTTGTTCTGCCGAGTTTCAACTCTGCAGCCGGAATTAAAGTGACGCCGCGTCGTACAGCCTCCACAATTATCGATCACATCCTTGGCTAGTTCGCTATGCGGCTTATTGTGTGCTCCACGATGAGACGCCAAGTACAGCTGCACGCAATCACGCAATCACGCAAACACTACAACGTGTTTGAACCCGCCACGTCTCATTTTCGGAGGAAGAAGCGTTAGGACACAGTACAGATCACACACAGTAGGGCCGGTCACTGAAGGTCACGCTACTATAGAATGTTGAATGTTCACGCTACAAACGTGAACCTAGGTTAGTTAACTCTAGAAAGGTTAGTAGGGCGCGATGGGCCTGTTGTACTCGCACCGCTGGCGCGAGTTGTTGGGAACTCGGCGCTGACGCCCGTTGTTGCACCTGGGTCGCAAGCCCCAAGGGTAGCGTTGGCCTGGCGGCCTGGGGTACAACTGGAAGCATCCGAAGGTCCCGGCAAAGCATGAGTCGACTGGTAACAACAAAACAACTTGTTTATTCTAACATCGCAAAGAGTTGGCGGTCAGGTTGACCGAAGTAGAGAGACGGGAGTGCACTTTACTCAACAGAAGAAATCGGAGCCCTTCTTTGGCGTCCGGGGGCAGCTGCTTTTATACTCTCGCAGTTGAGGGCAAGAAGGAACCCCTCTATAGACGAGCACGTGTCTGTGCCGCTCGGGAACAATGGGATAAGGTGACGCATACTGTCGTGTCGCCGCCGGTCGGGCACAATGGGGAGGAGAAGGTGGCTCACACTGTCGTGTCGCCGCCGGTCGGGCACAATGGGGAGGAGAAGGTGGCTCACACTGTCGTGTCGCCGCCGGTCGGGCACAATGGGGAGGAGAAGGTGGCTCACACTGTCGTGTCGCCGCCGGTCGGGCACAATGGGGAGGAGAAGGTGGCTCACACTGTCGTGTCGGCGCCTGTCAGACCCCCTCGCTTCACAGTTGTTGGGAGCTCCTCTCCCCGGCTGCCGCGCTTCGACAAGCGTGGGCACAAATATGCACATACACTCACACACGCACATGAAGTCACGTGGCATCGGAACATGCCTGGACGCGCTTGGCGGGGAGGCGTAGCGGCAACGCCGAACGGGCCAAAATGTCTGCCGCTTTGTTGCAGCCGCGCCGGCTAAACCGCGCGTCGTAGGCGAAACGTAACAGACCGCCCCGCCGGGGGAAGGAGATCCCGATGGACAGGGGACTGCATCCGCTGTCCGGAGGGATGTCGCTCGATGATGCTCATAACCGAAGTCGGGCGTCCCTCGACGTTTCTTGAGCGCAGCGCACAGAGAAGGCCTCGTTCTCTCGTTCAGGTTCGCACAGGACACTGCAAAGTGACTTCGGGAGAGTTCACATTTTTGTTCTCGTTCCCGGCAAGCGTTAGAACTACGCTGAAACTCAACCGCTCAGTCAGCAAGCATGGCACAACCCTCACTAAGCCCTGCCAGGCTCTTTCCCCTTCTATACCACTGCCTAGTTCCTTACAGTAGTCTAGCAGCACTTAGAACGCGTCCACAAATTGGAAAATTACACTAGAAAGCATGTCATCACTTAGAAACACTAAACAAAAGCAATATGTTAAAAATCCTGCCTCAGGAAGAAAAACATCAGTAACAAACAATTTTGAGGCTGATCCCTACGTTAGGGGCTTCGACTTAAGCCATCGGCGTTACCGTTGAGACTCCCCTTTTTGTAACGCACCTCAAAGGAATATTGTTGCAAAGCGAGGCTCCAGCGCAGGAGGCGGCCATTTTTGGGAGAGATGGTCTGCAGCCATTGGAGAGGGCAGTGATCCGTCTCAATGATAAACCTCGAGCCGGCTAGATAGCATGACAATTTCTGAACGGCCCACACGAGACATGCACACTCTTTCTCGGTGGCGCTATACGCCTGCTCACGACTGGTCAGCTTACGACTAGCATACAGGACGGGGTGTTCTACTTCTCCATTTTCCCGTTGGCACAGTACAACGCCCATGCCTCGCTCACTAGCATCGCACTGAACAACGAACCCTTTTGTATAGTCTGGCGATCGTAGCACAGGCTGGCTTGTTAGGGCACTCTTTAGGGCGCTAAAAGCTCTTTCCTTTGTCTCGTCCCAGACGACTGTTTGAGGCTCTGTTTTTCTTAGAGCATCCGTCAGGGGAGCCGCGATATCAGAGTACCTGGGGATGTACCTCTGATAGTAGCCGGCGACACCTAAGAACGACCGAATATCGGTCTTCGTGCGCGGTTGCGGGAAGTCTCGCACAGCGGCCACCTTTATTTCAGAGGGGCGGCGACGACCCTGACCAATCACGTGACCGAGGTAGACAACCTCGGCCTGTGCTAACTGGCACTTAGGAGCCTTTACTGTCAAGCCTGCTTCGCGCAGGCGGGTTAGCACTGCCCGCAAGTGTGCCATATGCTCAGACCAGGATGCGGAGAATATCGCTACGTCGTCTAGATACGGTAAAGCGAATTCTTGCTGTCCCCGCAACACTTTATCCATGAGGCTTGAAAAACAGTATGGCGCGTTCTTCAAACCAAAACTCAACACTTTAGGACGGAATGTTCCCATTGGTGAAATGAACGCCGCATACCTACTAGCCTCTTCTGTAAGTGGAACCTGCCAATAACCCCTGACAAGATCTAGGGTGGAAATAAACTGAGCGCTACTAACTTTCTCAAGGCGCTCCTCGATGTTAGGGATCGGATAAATTTGATCCTTAGTGATGGAATTAAGCCTGCGGTAGTCGACGCAAGGACGAGGTTCCTTGCCCGGTACCTCAACTAAAATCAAAGGGGAGGTATAATCACTCTCACCTGCCTCAATAACACCGAGCTGTAGCATTTTCTTTACCTCAGCCTCCATAATATCGTTCTGGCGGGGTGACACCAGATACGCCTTGGATCGTACTGGCTCTGGGGAGGTAAGTTCTATATCATGAGTAAGTACAGAAGTCCTACCAGGCCTCTCAGAGAACAGACCTTGAAACTCTTGTAAGAGCTGGTGTAGTTCGGTTTTCTGCTCAGGCGACAGCGATGCTCCACTGACTAAGTCACTAATGACTTGACCGGTGTCTTCCCTGTTCGTCACTGAGCCTAGTCCCGGAAGCTCGACCGGAAGCTCTTCAGGAACGTTTACCATCATGCACACCACTGATTCCCGTTGTTTATAGGGTTTGAGCAGATTACAGTGGTAAACTTGCTGTGCTTTCCGCTTTCCTGGCAGACTCACCACGTAGTTAACGTCCGACAGTTTCTGAACAATTCGTGCTGGGCCCTCCCACTGCACGTCTAGTTTGTTGTTTAGCGATGTGCGCAATATCATGACCTCATCGCCCACCTCAAAACGACGGGCCCTGGCGGTCCGATCATAATAAACCTTGGCCCTCTGCTGGGCCTTTGCCATTGCTTCACCTGACAACTCCTGTGCCCTTCTTAAGCGTTCGAGGAGCTTAAGCACGTACTCCACCACGACTGGGTCGTCGCCCCTGCCTTCCCACGATTCTCGAAGCATGCGAAGCGGAGACCGAAGCGAGCGACCGTACACCAGCTCAGCTGGCGAAAACCCCGTAGCCGCATGCGGCGCGGTCCTTAATGCAAACATCACCCCAGGCAGACACAGCTCCCAGTCAGTTTGATGTTCAAAACACAATGCTCTCAACACGCGCTTCATGACGGAGTGGAGCTTCTCAACGGAATTCGACTGTGGGTGGTACACTGAACTGTGTAACAGCTTTACCCCACACCTTTCGAGAAAAGTTGTCGTCAAAGCGCTAGTAAACACTGTGCCCTGATCTGATTGGATTTCCGCAGGGAAACCAACTCGCGCAAATATGGACAGTAGTGCAATGACTATCTCAACTGAGCTGAGTTCTTTAAGCGGCACTGCTTCAGGGAACTTTGTCGCTGGGCAGATCACAGTCAAAATGTGTCTGTACCCCGTGGCTGTTACCGGCAGAGGTCCCACTGTATCAATAACGAGCCGTCTAAAAGGCTCCGTAATGATAGGTACCAACTTCAACGGCGCCCTCGATTTGTCCCCTGGTTTGCCCACCCGCTGACAGGTGTCACATGTCCTCACGAAATGGTCTGCGTCCCGAAAACACCCTGGCCAATAGTACTCTTGCAAGAGACGGTCCTTAGTTTTCTTAACTCCTAGGTGTCTGGACCACGAACCCCCATGCGACAAGCGCAACAGATCCTGACGATAGCATTGAGGAACGATCAGCTGATCGAACTCCACTCCCCTGCGGTCTAGATACTTCCGGTAGAGGACTCCACCTCTTTCCACAAAACGCGCATTTTTCCTGGCGATACCTTCCTTGACATTGCAGCGCACGTTTTCTAGGCTACCATCCTTCTTTTGCTCGGCTATCAAAGCCGACCGGCTGACTTTTAGCAACCTATCAAGTCCGTCTGACGTAGGCGCGATGAGCAAATCTGCAGATAGCTTTTCTAACTTTCCCGCATCGGGATTTTCCTCTCCGGTATCTGGTGCCTTTAACGTTACAGACTCAAGTTTATTCAGTTCGGGCGTGCTCTGAATATCGGCTTGCTGCGCCTCTGACCCTTTCTCATTGTTTGATAACGTCGGCCCCGCAACTACCGCCTTTGCAGCGAGCTCCCGAACCTTCGATCTGGTTAAGGCCTGAACGCTAGCCTCACCAAACAAAAGCCCCTTCTCGCGCAGGAGGTGATCGGACCTGTTTGAAAATAGGTACGGGTACTGGGGGGGCAGCACAGATGACACTGCCGCCTCCGTCTCAAGCGCTCCGAAAGGTCCTTCAATAAGCACTTTTGCTACCGGCAGACACACGCTATGAGCTTCCACGGCTTGCTTGATCCATGCGCACTCGCCCGTGAACATATGGGGTTCTACGTAAGACGGGTGAACTACATCCATTGTAGCTGCGGAATCGCGAAGCACTCGGCACTCTTTCCCGTTCACGAGGAGGTCTCGCATGTAAGGCTCGAGAAGCTTCATGTTCTCGTCAGTGCTGCATATTGACAAAAACACAACTTTTGGTTTTGTTTCCGGACACTGCGCCGAAAAGTGACCCGGCTTCTGGCACGTATAACAAACGCGCGCTTGCCTCATCTCGAACCGCTTTCTGCGTTCGGCTTCGGCTGCCGCCGTCTCCTTAGGTTCGGTCGCACTGCTTTCACTCGCATCCGCACTACGTGTGTTCCCCTTTGCTCTCATGGGTGTGAACTTCGGCCTCTCAAACTTCGAGCCAAATTCACCCTTTTGACCGTCCTTAGCTCCGCGAGCCCGACGCGTCACAAACTCCTCGGCTAGCTCAGCGGCTTTAGCCACCGTACAAACGTCTGGCCTATCCAAGACCCAGTACCGCACGTTCTCAGGTAACCGACTATAAAACTGTTCTAGCCCGAAACACTGCAGAACTTTCTCGTGGTCACCAAACGCTTTCTCTTCTTTGAGCCACTCCTGCATGTTTGACATAAGCCTGTACGCAAACTCTGTATATGACTCACTTTTGCCTTTCTCATTTTCCCGAAACTTCCGACGGAACGCCTCCGCTGACAGCCTGTACTTTTTTAGCAGACTCGATTTCACTTTGTCGAAATCCTCTGCCTCCTCTCTATCCAAGCGAGCGACTACGTCGGCCGCCTCGCCGGGTAACAAAGTGAGCAAGCGCTGTGGCCACGTTTCCCGAGAGAACCCCTGCTTCTCGCACGTTCGCTCAAAGTTAACCAGGAACAAACCAATGTCCTCTCCAAGCTTAAACGGCCGCATCAGGTCAGTCATTTTGAACAATACGCGTTCTCCTGCACCGTGTGCCTGACTTCCATTACGAGCGCGTTCCATCTCTACCTCAAGACGCTTCATTTCCAAAGCGTGTTGACGGTCGCGCTCTTGTTGCTCTCGCTCTTTCTGTTCTTTACGTTCACGCTCTTCTTTTTCTTTCTGTTCTTTAAGTTCGCGCTCCTGTCTTTTTGCAGTCTCCCTCTCCTCAATGGTCTCAAGGCATTCCGACAGCTCGTCATCCTCAGCTTCTAACTCAAGAATAGCCTTTAGCAGTTCAGGTTTTCTGAGTTTGTCTGAGACATCCAGACCCAACTCTCTTGCAAGCTCCAGCAATTTCGGTTTGCGCAACGACTTCAAATCCATGGCTGCTCTGAATGCTGCTTTCTCTACTGCTTACTATTGTCTTGCCGCAAACTAACCCGGCAGCAACGACAACCACAATTACCAGCTCTGTTTCTGACACTAACAAAAGCCTGGCAAAGCTCAGAAGAAGAAAGTCCCGCACTCACCAAACCTCGCAGCCAAGAGTTCAGCGCAGTCGTTCCGCTGCAGGCAACCAGTCATCACACAGGGCTCGTTGCACTGCTCCCGGATCGTCGTTGAGCTGCTCAGCATACAGTCAACTGCATATCTTCGCTGCTGGCCTTCGTTGTCGCGATCTCACCGCTGGCAGACAGTTGTTGTGGTCGCACCGCTGGCGCGAGTTGTTGGCAACTCGGCGCTGACACCCGTTGTTGCACCTGGGTCGCAAGCCCCAAGGGTAGCGTTGGCCTGGCGGCCTGGGGTACAACTGGAAGCATCCGAAGGTCCCGGCAAAGCACGAGTCGACTGGTAACAACAAAACAACTTGTTTATTCTAACATCGCAAAGAGTTGGCGGTCAGGTTGACCGAAGTAGAGAGACGGGAGTGCACTTTACTCAACAGAAGAAATCGGAGCCCTTCTTTGGCGTCCGGGGGCAGCTGCTTTTATACTCTCGCAGTTGAGGGCAAGAAGGAACCCCTCTATAGACGAGCACGTGTCTGTGCCGCTCGGGCACAATGGGATAAGGTGACGCATACTGTCGTGTCGCCGCCGGTCGGGCACAATGGGGAGGAGAAGGTGGCTCACACTGTCGTGTCGCCGCCGGTCGGGCACAATGGGGAGGAGAAGGTGGCTCACACTGTCGTGTCGTCGCCGGTCGGGCACAATGGGGAGGAGAAGGTGGCTCACACTGTCGTGTCGCCGCCGGTCGGGCACAATGGGGAGGAGAAGGTGGCTCACACTGTCGTGTCGCCGCCGGTCGGGCACAATGGGGAGGAGAAGGTGGCTCACACTGTCGTGTCGCCGCCGGTCGGGCACAATGGGGAGGAGAAGGTGGCTCACACTGTCGTGTCGTCGCCGGTCGGGCACAATGGGGAGGAGAAGGTGGCTCACACTGTCGTGTCGCCGCCGGTTGGACACAATGGGGAGGAGAAGGTGGCTCACACTGTCGTGTCGGCGCCTGTCAGACCCCCTCGCTTCACAGTTGTTGGGAGCTCCTCTCCCCGGCTGCCGCGCTTCGACAAGCGTGGGCACCAATATGCACATACACTCACACACGCACATGAAGACACGTGGCATCGGAACATGCCTGGACGCGCTTGGCGGGGAGGCGTAGCGGCGACGCCGAACGGGCCAAAATGTCTGCCGCTTTGTTGCAGCCGCGCCGGCTAAACCGCGCGTCGTAGGCGAAACGTAACAGGCCTGATCACGTTTAGATGCACAACCACTGGGGTATAAACATTCCTCGAGTGTCGCACACCGCAGGCCAAGGAGATGATAGTTTCTCACTAGCGACATGCGCTGCGCACTGAAAGCGGGACACTCAAATATAAGGTGCTGAAGTGTCTCGTGGCAGCCGCAAGGCGTACACAAAGGACTTGCCACACGCCCTTGTCTGTATAAACGTTCGTGCACGTTCACGCAACCAACCCTCAGCTTGAGCAGTTGTGCTCTAGCGCGACGAGGCAAGCCTCGACCACGAACACGGGGCGGAAACGTTCCATTTGCGACGCGCTGATCTGGATGCTGCTTGAATAGATGGCGACAAATCAGCAGACGAGTGTCATCAAGCTTACACAAAATTTCTGGACAGTCACAGTTTTTATGAGTGCAACTTGAAGCGAACCGATCAGCCTCTTCATTTCCGGCGATTCCTACGTGTGAAGGTATCCATTGAGCAACGAGAGATACCCCACATGATGTAATTTTGCTCGCAGAGTCAGTAATGCTGCGCACAAGTGGACAATCAAGCTCGCTGCGTTGTAACCTGCTAAGGGCAGCACGGGAGTCCGTGAAGATGACAAATTTCGATGTAATTAAATCCTCTTGCACGTATTTCAGTGCAACATTAATCGCTGCTAGTTCCGCAGTTGTTGACGAAGTTGGATGAGGTATTCGAAAGATACGTAGTACTTGAGTCGAAGTGCAGAAAAAAGCTGCAGAGGCGCCTTGACCGTCGTTGTGTACAGATGCATCTGTGAAAACCTGAAGGTAATTTGGAAACTTTTCGAACATGTGAGACTGAGCCAATTGGAATATTGCCAAAACAGCCACATCAGACTTTTTGTGCATGTCAGGGATTGTGAGGTAAATGGGGAATACGTGTTTCGTGATAGCTTTTGGAGGCGGAGAGGTATCTGAAGCAGCATGTTCAGAAATGGTAGCCATATCCATAAAGCGAAGCAAAGCTTCCACAACAAAAGAACACACGAACGAACGATATCGGCCCATTTCTTAGCTTATATCTACATTTCGCTGTAAAAGGAGAAACAACATAGTTCAGTGTGACTGCGGCATTCGTGGCACTTGGTGGCGGCAGCCCGCGTGTAGGAAGCATTGGGGAAATAAACGAAGATGACAAGCGGAAGCTAAGTCACAGCAGGGGCGTGCTGTGCGCCTGTCATCACGTTCACACGGGTAGCGTAGTATAGTAGCACGGGGTAGCGCGCGGCGCAGCGGCCGCTGACGGCGACCGCCCCAGCTCACGAGGAAGTCGGCGTGCATTCTAACGCCCGCTTCCTTCTGCTGCAGCGCGTAATCAGTGTCGGGCAGCAGCGGGACCCGCGAGGCGGACGACGCCACACGCCCGCCTCATGGGCGGCAGTGCAGGCGAGCGTCCGGCAGGGGCCTTCTGCCGTCGAAGTGGGACGGGGCCAACCCCGGAGCAGCGAGAAAGAAAAGATGCCGAGTGCATGGCTCGAGGCGCTCGGCGGCGGCTTGCGGTTCGGACCGCCTAGTGGAAGTTTCCTCTGGCAGAAAAAAAGCGCGAGCCCTTAACAACCGGGTCATTCTCAACGGAGGAGATTAAAGTACGCTTATTTAACACCCAGTGGTCGCCTCCGCTACTCCATGCCGGTAAGCGCGTTTTGCCGTGGTGAAAGTCAAAAAGCGAAACTGCGACGTTCACAAAGCGATTTGGAGTCCCTTTCGGGCGACGGTATAGAGTCGCCGTGCGTTCTCTGTGTCCCGACAAATGAATCTCTCAACATAAGCTGTCCTCGATTTCAGAGCGGCGTATTTAGGGAGAACAATTGTCCTCGTACATTCACTGTGTGTATGTAATGACTAGCTACGGGTAGGAGGAAGGGGCGAGAAAACTACTCTTGTTATTGCGTAATGTATCGCTAGTCATGGTAACTGCGGCAGCGTCAACCAACAGCGTAGGAAGCGGAAAGGGCGCCGAAAGTAGCGATTGTTCCTTTCTTTTGAAGTCAGCAGAACGACTGCCTGTAATGATGATCTGGCCAGACAGCAGACAGTGCTGTATCATGTGCATACAACTGCTAAACTCTCTTTTATTGCACACTCCACCCCTCAGGATATATTTATACCGTACACTTGCAATAGTCACTACAGCAGACTGAATAAAACAGAGTCGTACGAACATAATACCTTATTCAGTCCCGAATAATGATCGACTGTCGATAAATACGTAACAATTACCTACTTCTTGCCCAGGCGCTAGAGACATCAATGAAATCAAGTCCAGGTGGTAGAATGACTGTGCATTTTATGATGAGTCATCGTATTACAGGGTAAACAGATGTACATTATTGTACAGTCACTCACGCTACATTTATGCATAAAAATGATTGAATCGCCCGTTCCAATTGCATGCACAAGTTAGTTAATGGCTGCAAGCATTACTAGAAAAAAAAAGAATATTTCGTAATTGCTACTGACCGGTCCCACGTCAAAAGTCTCGTCAAACACGGTAGTGCCTTCACCATATCGGCCGTCTGTAGCGATACATATCACTTAAAAGTAAAATAGAAGGTACTTTAGCTAAGCAGAATGTTGACTTTAACCTAGAGAGAGAGAGGGAGAAAGGCAAAGGAAAGACAAGGAGGTTAACCAGAGATTATCTCCGGTTGGCTACCCTGTACTGGGGGAGGGTCAAGGGGATGCGATAGGTGAGAGAGAGAAGGATACAAAAAAATTAAAAGTTACAAAAAGGAAAAGCCCTACAAATGCACACATGCACGAACTGTTTCTATGGGCACTGTCACGCAGCCCGCAAAGATGTTCCTAGTAAACTTCAACTTAAGCTTAACGTTCGTGGTGCATTCCTCGCCGCCACTGCACATAGATGGCAAAAATAAGTCACGTACACAAATCCGCGCATCGCGACTAAAGGGGATACATTCCTGGCGCGAAAAAAGAAAAAGATCAGTGGTAATTTAGCAGTAAGTTCCAGAGAAATGCGTTAGCATTGCGTCACACTTCTTTGAGGTCCTGATGCATGATTTAAGCCACGTTCATCATTTCGCAAACTGTTGTTCTGAAACTCAACCAACACACATCCTGCCTCCTGAAAGAACGAAGTGCAATTGGCGCTGGACATACAGGGTGATCATTTTTAAGTTTTATGGAATTTTTTTAAAAATCGCCTGTTGCAGGTAACATAATTCTTGTCATTGAGCTGGATTATTCGAAGAGGCGGGCATTACTAGCACGAGAAATCAACAACATATTCAACTAACTACCAAAAATGACAAATTAACTCAATTACTTTAATTACTTTAATTACTGCAATTTACGAATTGTAGCCGATCAGTGTGCGCGTTTTTCTGTTTTTTTTATTGAAATGAATATTAGCAGAGGTTCGCGCCTTTACGGCGGCACCGGCTACTCCTTGTCACATGGCAAAGGAAACAAATTTGCGTAAGAAAGAAGAATAGTGACACAAAATTTGACACTCAGTAGAATACCCGATAGATGACAACTATACAGTCCAACAGTACATGAATCGCAAAGTTTTTTGCATGAGTTCAGCACACATTCGCATTATGAAGTCATATATTTTCTACAGCCAAAACACACAACACATGTAATTACACTGCAAGTACATATCAGAATTATACATATTGCGTAAATATTACCATCACCACATAAATCAATTTTGAACCCAGAACAACATTTATGTTACTCATTTAGCGTGTTAGGATCACCTGAAACTTAACATTTTCCCAGAATGTTGGTGTCTTCTAAAAACTTTTTCAAAGCAAAATGTGCTCTTTTCTGAAGGCCTGAAGTAGGCCATGGACCAAGTATTCTTTTTTTTTGAGTGAATGGTCTCCTGTCTAAAAGCAAGAAATTTGCTTGCAGTACCCTTCTTTGTGGGTCATATTTAATGCACTCGAGGAGAAGATGACGCACATCTTGGGCTGGATAGCCACAAGGACACTGCGAACTAGAGACACGTTTTATCCTGTATAATAAGTGTCTCGTAAATGCAGTACCAAGCCGCAGGCAGTGCACTAATGTTTCCAATTTTCTGTTGTCTCTTACATTTTCCGGCATTGAAAGGTTTATACATGGGTCTGTAAAGTATAACTCCGAGCTCTTAGATTGCTGATCAAACCAGGTATTTTTGCTGAGACGACAGCAAATCTGTCTCAGGATCAGACGAACTTCACTACGCAATAGAGGAAGATTGGTTGTCTCTGCGTTATTGTGCGCCGGATTCGCAGCTGCGTCCGCTGCAGTATTACCAGGAATATTGCCGTGCCCAGGTATCCATTGAAATGCAATTACGCGGTTCGTTGCGCTTGCTTTTGTATGTTCTTTGAGCGTCTCATACAACAGTAAAGTGTTCAAAGAATTTTTCTTATTGCTCTGTAGTAATGTGAGAGCGGTTGCGAATCGCTAAAGATAACCCATTCTTGCGAATGTTTTTCTGATGTTATGAAACGCAAAGCACACAGAATTGTAAACAGTTCTGCCACGGTGGAAGCTGTCTCTCGGAATAATATAAATGTATGCTCTAGCGCTAAATGTGGAATGACGAATGCCGAAATCGAGGAATTTTTATGACAGGAACCATCTCTATACACGTGGTTGTACCGGGAATATAATGAGTAAATTTGGAAGAGTGCCAGTTGATGCGCGGCTACGATGAACATGTCTCACTTAGATATAATCCCGCCGACCGATAATTCTATTTTAGGACTTGTAACATCCAAGGAGGGTAACTAACATCCACTTTGCTTAATTCAAATCTTGGTAATAATGCTTTATGTTCTTGAACAAAATCGTGCATTTTGCTTTTGTTTCTTTCGGTGAGCGCGAGGTTTAATGGATGCTTCTCGTGTTGGGTTAAGATGCGATAAATATGTCGGCATGTTTCAACCGTTCGTATGACTGCAGATGGTGGGTGACGAGCTTCAGCAATTAGTAGAGAACTCGAGGTAGCCTGCGGAACCCCAAGACACACTCGCAGGCCTCTTGCCAGTAAACGTTGAAGACGTTCCTCAAACGTTTGCGATCAACCATGGAAAATAGGGGCCGAATAAGCATTTTTGTTTTGTTTTATGAGTGCGTTATGAACTTGTAATAGTGAAGAGACATTCCCTCCACGTTGTGCCAGTGAGTCGCCGAAGTGCGTTTATTACATCCTTGGTCTGCTTTTCAGTTGTGTGGATGGGAGATGCCCATGTCAGCTGGCGGTCAAGAATAACTTCAAGAAATTGATGCTCTTTCACGAGCATAAAATTTGCCTATTATTCAGCTGTGGTGTAGTTAAAAGAAGTACTGCTGTATTTGCGTATGAAAGACTCATGCCTCTTTCTTTTAAAAGCGGGTTGATACTATCAAGACCCTCTTGCAAAGTTGTTTGAATGTCTTGTATATGAGATCCAGAGGCCCATATGCAGACATCTGTGTACAGAGAACACTGTAGAATAGACGGTAGTTTTTGCGGTTTTGCGGTGCTACCATGCGTAACATGTGAATGACCGGCCAAAAGATCCTGGAACATCATTTGCAATGCTGATAATGACAGCCACATGGCTGTCAGTGCCAGAAGGTCGGCGAATTTGACTCGATGCCTGGGCACGATGCGCAGCATTCTCTGAAGATGGATCGTGTCGCTCGCTGTCGGAACGTTGTCGACCTGAGTGCTTTAGAGCTGCAGAATAGTTCAAATTGTGCCCTTGCGCTTTTTCTTTGTTGGGTGTTGGAGGCGCATATTTTACAGTATCAAGGTTGGGTGGGGGCGCATTACGAGGAGGCAGCCTTCCGTATTTTAGCTCATGTCTATGTAACTTTGAGGCAGCTCTGCTCTGAGGGCACTCTGAGTAGGAAGCTGTGTGGTTTCCGCCCCAGTTAGCACACTTTGGCTGACGTACAGACTTGCACTCTGAATGGTTGTGGTCTTCTGAGCATCTCTTGCAGCGACGTGGACTGCGGCAGTTCTTCGCTACATGTCCAAATCTCTGACAGTTGTAGCATCTCAGAGCAGGGCCATGGTGTTCTTCTACGGAATGACTCGTGAAACCCAAGTGCGCTCATCGCGGCATTCGTTTGTCTTCTCTGAAATGGATAGGATAGGATAGGATACACTTTATTGCTCGAATGTACAGAGTGAATGGATAATAACGGTTCTCAGAGGGCGTGATTCTCTCACTCTGTCTTTTTGGCAAATGTACCGCGCCTGACGACGGGCAGATGTCACGCCAAAATCCTTCAGGAAGTCAACCAGTTGTTCTCCCGTATACCGAACTGGCACACCGCGTACCTTGCCAACACTCTTGGTATAAGATGCCCGAATGAATGGCTTGACTCCCAAACCAGCCACTTCACTCATCGACAGTAGATGACTTGCAGATGAGACTGAAGTAACGTTGACACAGAAACTTCCGGCTCTATTCACGCGGAATGACTATCTTTTCCTTTGCCGCGGAAACAATTTCTGACGCATCGCGGTTTGGATTCACTTGCCAGAAGTTGCGGATTCCCTGTGAGGGTCGAAAAACAACTGGAATTCCTTCAGGCCGCTTCTTCTTATACATTACCAAGGAGAAGGGCGTATCATCGCAGTCTATGTCTTCATCTTTGCTTAGCTCATAGGTACATGTCCTGTCTTCGTCAACCCGTGGTTTCTTGGCTTCACTTTCGCTTCTCTGAGCCATATTCACTGAAGGTGCGCTGGAAGGTAGTGCAGCGTCGAAAACTTGCGTCGCCGACTTGATGACAGGCGCGTGTTGTAGCACTTCCGAGGGCGGCGCCGATTCTGCGGCACTCATGCGCCTAGGAATGCGCTGTCAGACATTTGGCTCGTGCCGGTGTTCTTTGCTGCCTACCGCCGTGGTAGGCGTATAGATGCGCCGCAGAGCGCAGCAAAATCACGCGATATTGTTTGGGATCTTTAGCACATAGGTATCCCACGGTATGTCTGTTCTCTCTGGACAACAGCACAAAGTCTCAACACAGCACTGATTCATCGAAGAAAACAGAAAATAATATCTCACCGAAAAAGCAGTTTCCGATATTATGTCTCAAAGTGTGGGACAAAATGCGTGGGTGTTCTAGTTACTTTTGCGCTGCAATGCATAAAAGATCGCTTTAGTAATAAAGTAAGTGAAACAACGCTGCATTTTTACGGCGAGTTTGATGGCGCGTATCTCCAAACTGGTGTCATTCTGTAAATTCATTTCAACTGGATACGCCTAACAAAGTCACCCGTTACAGTATGTGCCGTAAGGGAATATAAGAAGTTAATTAGAGAAATTTTTTTTTTAGTTGAATATGTGTTTCGACTTTTCGTGCAAGTAAAGTCCGCCTCTCTGAACAATCTAGCTCACGAACTAAAATTATGTTATCTGCAACAGGCGATCTATGAAAATTCCATAGAACCCCGTATACATATACGTATAGTTATGAACGAGAAGAAAGGAAACCGAAGAGGCCCGATTTTTATTAGTCATATCCTAAGAAGCCAACAGACAATGACACCAAGGACAGCATAGGGGAAATTATCTGCAGTTCTTGATTTTATTAAGGAAATGATAAAAAGACGGAAATGAAAGTGGATGAAGAAGCAACTGGCCGCAGGTGGGATACGAACCCACGTATTCGCATTACGCATACTATGCTCTTACCAAATGAGCTACCACGGCACTGCTTTGCCGTACACTTTCTGGGCGATTTATGTTTATGTACTAGAACTAACACTGGGAGTGTTAGCCAACGTCAATATTCATGACTTTGGTGGCGGATGTGGACCATCCTCTCTGCCGCAGACGTCACGTCTACATGAACTACTTGGGTGAAGGCGACTAGTCATGAAAACCCCACATGCTACACCTAAAGACACAAAGCGGCAGGATCCGAGACCATCGTTATGTAATGTATGTAATGAACGAGAAGAAAGGAAACAAGGAGCACGATTTTATTAGTCATATCATACGAAGCCCACCGACAGTTCTTTAATTCAATTAAGAACTGCTGATAATTTCCCTTATGCTTTCCTTGGTGTCATTGTCTGTTGGCTTCTTAATAATAATAATATTTGTGGTTTTACGTGCCAAAACGACTTTCTGATTATGAGGCACGCCGTAGTGGAGGACTCCGGAAATTTTGACCACCTGGGGTTCTTTAACGTGCACCTAAACCTAAGCACACGGGTGTTTTCGCATTTCGCCCCCATCGAAATGCGGCCGCCGTGGCCGGGATTCGATCCCGCGACCTCGTGCTCAGCAGCCCAACACCATAGCCACTGAGCAACCACGGCGGGTTGTTGGCTTCTTATGATACGACTATATACATATATATATATATATATATATATATATATATATATATATATATATATATATATGTATATATATATATATATATATATATATACTTTTTTTCTTTGGCCCCCTAATGCTCGCGTATAAAAAAGAAAGAATTATTCCAAAATAATTAATGCCAAGTTCATTGATAGTGTGATGACAATACACGTAAAATTCGCTCTCCCTGTACTATGCTCCTCGCGTCATCTGCTGGCCATCGGCGATTACGTGTCTCTAAGATGCCATGAATCCCTCGAAATCACAATTTTTGCAAGGGTTATAGTGCACTTGTATAACTTAATGTGTTTGTTCTGACGAGTGACGCAATCACTTGACATCTTAGTTTCGTTTGTACACTGCAACGAACATGGAAATACGGTAAATGCGCTTTTAGGCAATTCGACTACACTGCGGAGTGTGTAATAAAATACCGCGCTGCGTACTTCATTAGTCGACTCCTGTGTGCCTTTATGTATTTCTTGCAGGCCTGCTATAACCAGCGTTCCTAAACTGTCTGAATTTGCATGGCGTTCAAGGAGGCCTATGCGTTTCGCAGTGAGATTACTGACAGCCCTGCTTTGTTTGTGACGAGAAGTAACGTCTAATATATACGAGTGCCCCTCTCTATGCGAACCGAGAGGCGCTCTCTTCTGGCCTCGGTAACCTGGGCAACGATCCACTTTCTCTATTCAGAATCTCCCAGTGCTCCACATACGTCGTCACAGCAGACTCTAAATCCACTGTGCTAGTTTTTGATAGATCACAGTTATATATGAAAGGCTGCGATCGCACTCCAGCAGAACATCTCTCGGTTCTTTCTTCTTGACCTTTTCGTCCCATATTTCCATTGCCCTACCAAGGGTAGCAAGCCAGATTACTTCTCTGGTTAACCTCCACAACTTTCCTCCCAACCTATTTTGCCCCCTATTTCTCTCTCTCTTTCTCTCTCCCTCCACATAATCTTTAGATTTCGTTAACTGCTCATGACTGAAAACGGCGCTTATGAACAAGGGCCTATACTCGTCTCCTCTTTTTTTTTTTTTAGAAACCTGTGTTCCGTCTTGCTTTTCACCAACTCGCCAATTCGTTATGCACTCTCCATGGTATCGCCCACCGCCGAAAATAAATTAATGCACACATCCTCTGTGCTTTTGATTGCATTGCCACTGTCTAGGCGTTACGTCATCCGCTTTCAGCACATGAAGCTTTCTTGTGGCAAATTTATATAACTGGGTCCTCACGCCGCCACAGCTAAATACATTTGGTCTCGCCGAGTTCACAACGGAGTCTACGCGCTTAGTCCACGAATGAAAAGGCAACACGCCCTAGCAAAGTCAATACAGGCCCAGCAGTAAAGCGACGGTATTCTACTCAGTTTTAATGTAGACACGATTCGAGAAGGCTTCTGCCCCGGCTTCATGGGCATAACGCTTTCGAAGCCAATGAGATCTGCACGAACTTGCAAAATTGCAATTTTCTCCACTGGAAGATGCGACGATCGTCAGAGCGAACGATATATGGAGCAGCACTAGAGCTTTTCCTGGGCCCAGCTGTATAGTTCGGTGAATCCAATGATTCAGGTGCAATTACAACGCAGGGCAATATTTTCGTGGTCGTAAGAACATGTTCGACATATTGGAGAAACACCCACGTATCAAGCACTTTAAGTAATTCGAAGCACTCTGACAAAACTGGTTCACATGTTCCGGGCAGCGTTAGACAGGAGGGTATTATAGTTTCGCATGTATGGACGGCTTGGTACAAAAAGGCGCTATGCACGAAGAATAAGCGCCTTGCCTGATCGGTCTGTACGTGCAAGACGAAGTCAACCTACAAAGACTGAAAAATGAGCCCCTGGGCACCGCGTGTGTAGATATAAATGCTTCATAACTGTCTTTTACAAATCATCATACGCATTAATGACTATCATACAGACTTACTTCCAGATTTCGATCGACTTCGATCTCCAGAAAGTTATCCATTTAACAGAACAGTTGCCAGAGTAACCAGTGTAAATTTATTTCCCTAAAAAAACAAAACAAACATAATAATGAAAGGACTGGCAAATCTCTAAACGCACTATCAATCACGATTTATTATCATTTTTCAAAGCCGGGGATTCTAAAATAGCGCTCAAAAATACGAGGCTGGACATAAGAACAACACACAGCGCTAGTTTGTGTTGCGCCATATGTGACCGATGTGTCTGTTGTCGTTCCTATGACCATTCTTGTACTTTTTAGAGCTATTTAGAATCCTAGTATCACAGACCTACTAGCCCGAATTACAGCCTTTTTCAAAGCCTCGAGTCCAAATTCCAAGCCCCGTTCCTACACACATCTTTGAGAAATAAGAGCACCAAACAGGCATGAAACACAACATAAAAGCTTCAATATCTCTCTCTCTCTTTCTCTTTATAGCAGCTGAGTTCACGAAAGTAGTGAATTACGTTGAAAAATGCAAAAATAGAAACACTCATGTACTTAGATTTAATTAGGTGTACGTTAGACAACTCCATGCGGTCTAAATCGGAGTCCCCGGCGTGCCCCATAATCAGGTCGACGTTTCGGCATGTGAAACCCCCGGAATATGCCTAATTAATTTCTTACTCAGAAATTGGCTATCGCGATAGCGCGCTTTGACCGAAGGCCTCTCACAGAGGAACTTATTTTAATATGACGCCATCACAAGCCATCGCAAGAGAGGGCGACGAGGGCACTGTTGCGGCTTTTGAGGGCGACAGAATTGGACAAGCGGCTGTAGCCTGAACAGATGTTGATAGTGCTGCAAGTGTCACTGTGCTGTGCGGTGACAGTATGCGGCGACAGTGACCGACTGTGATTGTATGTCTACGCTCCTTTATTTCTTTATCTCTACTTTGTTACCACTTTACCTCCCCCTCCCCTCTCTCCCCAGCGTAGGGTAGCAAACCGGATCTTCGCCTCTGGTTAACCTCATTGCCTTTCCCTTTCCTCTGTCTCTTTCTCTCTCTCTCAGATAAGGCTAACAGCAATAGACTTTAACCGAAAGCAAGAATTTAACTCTACGGTCATTCTGTTGTTATTTAATGACAGAAGTTATGAAAGACTCACGATCAACCAGGCAAGATAAAAAATAAATCGTGACTGCTAGACAGCCACGACTGTTCTATCTTGCCTAGTTTATGGGCATTTTTCCGTCTTCTATTGCCCCTTTCTCCTCGCCCCGGGGGACGTACTTTAAGTATTTAGAAACAAAACAAAAACAGAAAGCGTTGCAAGTGGTAGTTACGCGGCTGGCAAAAGTTAACGTAAGAGAATTAGAGAAATATGTCATTCAGGTGAAGTGCCGGCTTCTTCTAAGTGACAAATTATTGTACAAATATATATTTTTTCTATTCGGAATCTTAAAAAGAAGTTGCATTTGATATGTCTCGGCGAGCAGTTTGATTCGCTGCCCTTGTCTTTTTTTAGTGGCTTGTCATTGAGACTGTTTCCAGAGATAACCTAATTTGCTCGGCTCCGGTGAACTGAGCTCCACCCATAGTGGCTTACCGAACCTTTCACCCTCAGTCTACCTTACCACCGCCCTCTTGACGGTATTTCGTCAAAGACGCGTTGATTCTCAGCACGCTGTACCACCGTGCGTATGTCGAGTTTATGCGTCATGCGCCATAGGCCTGCCTTGACCAGATTTCGCGGACCGTCATGCTCCACTTGAATGCGCATCGAAGCATCTAACGGCCCTCGCAGCATGATGATGCAAGCGCTGCCACGCACGACGCCCAGTTTTGAACTCGGGCACTTCTATCCCTAACCATGTGGCCAGACCATCGGCGACGGCGCGTGGCGTGCACATCACCAACGAGCGTGTACCACGTGACGTGACAAATAGCTGATAAACAGGAGGACAAAAACACCGCTTCACTGCACCGGTAGCCTCCCGGGAATTACTTTGACAAAACAGCACGTAGATGCTTACAAGCAGTTCAGTATAAAAATTTCTTTTTTTTTCTTTTTGAAAGGTAAAATGATTGACATACAGCCGCAGTGAGCACTCCATGACCACAAGGATCCCCGCTGCTCCATCCTGTGCTGCATTTCTCTTTCTTTTTTTTCTATACGCGTCCAACCTCTTCCGGACGAGGCTAAAAACTCCACGTTTTCGTTTTTTGAAACGGTTGTGCCAAGCACCAAGAAATCGTTGCAGTGGGGGATACCAAGTGGTCGATCGCGTTCATGTGCGATCAGTACAATATCGAGAAAGTCATCAATTCTTGATGACCTTTTGGCTGATTCGACGAGCTATCGTTTTCTGTTCAACCTTAGTAGCCGGCTGTAGAACCAACTTCGGAACTTCCGAGATTCCGAATTATTCGTTATATTAGGGACGAGATCTTAACATGCGTTGCTATGTACGTCATTATATGTTTTTTTTTGTTCTTTTAATGAAAATGGGCTCATTCTCTCCAACCTGATAACGAATAGTTGAAGGCGCGGTTTTGTAGCGAGGATCTCTGGCGCAAAAGTGCGACTCGCTATACTGCGTAGCCCAGGCACCAAACCATCCACGCTCATAACCTTTAATTGAAAGACCATTGTTCTCCTATGGGCTCTCTTTGTTTGCGAGTAAAAACCTTTATTTTGCCTTCGGCTTCTTAGACCGCAACTTCTTTTTATTTTGAAGATTGCGAAAAAATATTGCTTTAAAATTTGCTCTCCGGGGATTCCTTACTTTCATATCACGGCTTCATGCTAAACTCGATCCGGCTTCTTCTGTTTTGTTAATGTGGTTTTTATAAGTCAGGAATGGGGTACATGCGCCCGCAACTGTTCCTTGAATGGTCGGTTTCTTTATGCCTTCTGCAAGAGGATTTCCTTGCTTATCTTCAAGAAGTACTTGTAGGAACAACGGGCTTAATGGATGTTGGCACGAGCGACGGCCCAAACACGAGTGAAATTCGTCTTGGCCACTCTTCCGCAGTTTCCTCGTTGTCTTTTGTCCTAAGTCATCGTAGGGTTTGCAGTTGCAGACTATGCACGTAAAGACAAACTCTATATGCGCTCGAGAACGAGTGTCTGTAATTAAGAAACGTGTAATGTTATAGTATACACTGACCACAAGTACATACAACCGGTGGACGAGAAGTAACGATATTTTTTTCTCATTCACACATTTCCTCGAACGTGGCAAAACATAATTCGCCTTTCATCATCATCATCATCATCATCAGCCTGGTTACGCCCACTGCAGGGCAAAGGCCTCTCCCATACTTCTCCAACAACCCCGGTCATGTACTAATTGTGGCCATGCCGTCCCTGCAAACTTCTTAATCTCATCCGCCCACCTAACTTTCTGCCGCCCCCTGCTACGCTTCCCTTCCCTTGGGATCCCTTTCGCCTTTCAAGTGGATTCTTTTTTGATGCAGTGGATTTGTCCTGCCGCTTTATCCATTGCTCCAAATTATCCAGCAACTTTTGCAAACTTATGACTCTCAGTGCTTCCATCGTATCCTTCTTTATCTCCTTGACGTCTTGAAAATGGCCTCCTTTCAGTTGTCGTTTCCGTCTCAAAGATAACTAGTCACAAGGGACGAGATACCGGGAGTTGGGAAGGTGAAGTAAGGCAACGTTGTCGTCCCATTTTTGTCAGGAAGCGCAGAACACTAAGTGTTGCGTGGGCGGGAGCATTTCGATACCTGAAAACTTCTCAGGAGAGAACATAGCTCGATACATACATGCCGTTTTTTGAAGGTACGCCATCGAAAAACTGACGCAGAGGGGAACAGAGGCTGAAAAGAGAGCACTGAAATGGGCAGACAAAACTTTAACACAAGGACGCTGTATCGGTGACTGATGACGATGATGGCGCGGTCCTCGCGCCTAGAGGCACGCGCAGGTATTAGCACTCCTTTTGCCTCAATAATAAGATTCTCGTTAATTTTGGATGCCCCCTCGTGCATGCAAATACGTGCATTACTTTTCTGCACACGGGTTAATATTTGATGGCCCTGTTAGCGTAGCTTGGTGAGAAGTACGAAGTTGTTTGCAGCACAATGAAATTAAATAGCATGGACAGGGAATAGACCAGACAAGCGCGAACTTTCCTTTTTTTTTTTATTCGAACATCCCTTTTCATGACAGCTGTGGAAACTGTGCCTTGTAAGTTCCTGAATGACCTGGTTCAAGCTCGTCCCGTAAACTATACGGAGAGTTGGCACTGGTGAAACGCTCTTACTATTAATATAACTAGCGAAAAGCTTGAATGTGTTCGGAATGTACTCGGAACATGTACGCATATTGAATGCTGCACGGAGGTAGCAGTGCCATCGGACTGGATCATCTTTCAGCCGCTGTCTTTGGAGGGAGCGATCTCGAAGAGAGAGAAAAAAAAAAGACAAACCATTCAACAGGTAATTCGAATATTATGTATAATTCGTATATTATATACACCCCAAAGGGTGCACATTTGCTTAAGAAAAGCAGCAGATGTGGTTATCCGGATTGTCCCGTCTCCCCATGAAGGCTGTGTTCCGCAGCTACAACCTTAGTTATATATGAGCTGCTGCCCGCGCCAACCATAAATTATGAGTCAGTCATGCCGGAAGTTAGCGATTGAATATTGAGCAGATTAGCTCTGCTGAGGTGCTCAATAATTGAAGCACCGAGTTTATAAATATTGCGCCACACATGCCGTATGCGGTCGTCTCATGCCACAGCACTGTCGTTCATAAGCGAGTTAGCGAGTTCAATGCAGTACCAAAGGGTGGCTGTACCTTGTTCGTCTATGTATATCAAATACGGGTTTTTCCGCTTTTGCAGTGACTTACAGTGAAGCCATAACGTGTGCAATTAGTAATATAACAAGGACGCCACATACTTAGAAGGTAAAAATTCCACTCCATACTTCGTCGAAATAAACCGCCACAGCCAGAATACAAACCATGCAACTCATACTTTCATGCCGCTGCACAATCTCTGGTCGAAGAAGCATTGCATGACTCTTGGTGCTATACGCCTCATTGCACCTGATTATGCACATTATACGCCTCAGTTTGCATCGAAAATGCTCATTTCCAAATATATAAATAAATAAATACAAAAACGTTCGCAGACACAATGCAACGAAAGAAAGGAAGGAGGGCGTCACCTGACGACATCGCAGCAAGAGAGAGAGAGATAAGTCATAAAGGAAAGGTAGACGAGTTAACCAGGCTGAGCCCGGTAGGTTACCCTACATTGGGAAGTGGGAAATGGGATTGAAAGAGGAGAAGGAACAAAGAAGGTCACAGACTCCCCTGTTACGCACACAAGCGTCGACTACTGAGTCAGTCACAGGCGGTCATACAGGCTAGTGCATGTCAAGAAACGCACCAGCGCTTCTGTGGCCTTGCACATACCAGACGCACAAGGCCACGGACCCAATATCTCCTCTGTGAAAAGACGGTCGTCTAATTGCTCCGAAGCTGTACGAAGGGCACTCTTCTTGTCTTCGTATGTAGGGCAGTCACACAGGATATGTTTGGTCGTTTCTTCAAAACCACATCTGCTGCAATTGAGACTATCCGCCATTCCAATTAGGAATGTGTAGGCGCTTGTGAAAGAAACACCTACTAGCAAGCGGCACAGTAGCATTTCTTCCCGTCGGTTATAACCAGATAAAAGTTGCAATATCGTATGCGGGTCCGTGGCATACAGGAGCAGGTTGGTGAACTCCGGTGTGTTCCATCTTCTTACAGGAATACAGTACAGTAATAATATGGGCAAGATCGCTGAGGTTCCGCGCTGCATCCGTTCACGACAATGGTATCGAGGCGCTTTCACGTACATTATGTGCCTCACGGGCAGCTTTGTCGGCGCTTTCATTGCCAGCACTGTTACACTGCCTGGGTAGCCACTGAAATAACATGTCGTGGCCTCCGTCCATCGCTTGATGGTAGCGTAATCGTATCTCTGCTACCAATTTTTCATGCGGGCTGTGGCGCAGAGATGATAAGAGTGATTGCAGGGCTGCATTTGATTCCCCGAATATAGCCCAGTGATTTGGTGGTTGTTGCTGCACATATAGCACTGCGCTAAGGAGGGCGGAAAGTTTGGATCCTGTCGATGTTGTGACGTGGCTGATCTTGAACTTCTTGCAGGTTGACATCGACGGAACGACTACCACACCAGTAGAGCTGGTTAGAGTCAAAGAGCCATCTCTACAAACGTGAACTCGATTGGAGTATGAATCATGCAGTAGATGTAGAGCGGCTTGATTCAGGGAGCTAGTTGGCAAGTCGGATTCTTTCCAACTCCTGGAATGAAAAGCCGCACTTGTGGCTACCGGAGACGCCACAAAGGACAAGGTGATCTTGCTGCAGGCGTGAAATTGGACGGGTGAGGATCGGTACGAGGCTACAATGCCCGGAAAAGTTGCATCTGGTCTACTTTCCGAGAGGGAAGTAAGGCGTTGAGTCTGGAGGCGAGAAACGTGACGAAGAAGATTTCTAAGGGTGTCTATGACGATCTATGCACTGATGGGATGTTCCATGGTGATGGCAATTGTTGTAGCTGTTGAAGCGCATCACGCTAGACCCAAACATGGTCTAATCGCTTGAGCTTGCATACTTTCAAGCACTCTGAGATTTGTCCTCCGGGTACTTCATAGCACCGGAGTGCTGTAATGCAAGAAACCCACGAAGAGCGCTTTGTACAGTTGATGCGTAGAACGCACCAACGGTCCCCATGCTTTTCCAGCAATGGCTTTGAAAAGGTGACTCATCGAGAGGAGTCTCTTCCTTGGGTAGGATACAGGCTCCAGGAGAGGTCGCAGTCGACAATCATCGCTAAAAAATCGATGGTTTCTTTTGTACAACATACGCTGGCCATTAATAGACACCGGGTATCTAGTCATCGATTTTCGTGTGAAGGCGACTAACGCGCACTTTTCTGTTAAAATTTTGAGGCTTTGTTTCTGAAGATACGTACACGTCTTCGTTGCAGCCTTTTGTAACCTTGCGCGAACCTGCGGCCGAGTTACTCTTGACGCCCAAATGCAGATGTCATCTGCGTAAATTGTCAGGAGGACTGTGGCAGGAATTCCGTCAGACCAATCAAAGCCAGGTTCAACAAAACCGGGCTGAAAACGCTACCTTGTGGAACGCCACGGCTGGTGTAGTGGTCGGAAATTCGAGCATCCTGAGCGACTACAAAGAAGCTCCTTTCAGTCACATAGCTCCAAATCCATCGAAATTGCGGCTTCCGATTGCAGCAGCCACGAGCTCGTCAAGAATGGCTTTGTGAGAAACATTATCATAAGCGCCCTTCGCATCCAAAGATAGCGCTACAGAGAGGCGTTTGGATCATTTCTGTTGTTGAATCAAAAACACAAGGTCAATGACGTTGTCGACCGACGAACGGCCACGTCAGAAACCTGTCATCTCATCAAGTGGTTTTGTAGTGCCAAAGGGCTGCAGTCCCCCCCCACCCGTATTTTTTTTTAGGGCGCAGCTCATAGGCGCCCGTTCCTGCGCCGAACGTCGTCGTTGGCGGCGGCGGCAGCGGCGTAATAGAGCGAACGAGCACAGCGAAAGATGAGAACGAATGCGGAGCGCAGCGGGAGATGAAAGACGCGAGGAGGAAAGCGGAGAGGAGGGTGCAGCGGAACCAAGAGGTGGAAAGCGGAGGGGTGTGTGGCGAAAGCGTGGGAAAAAATGCGTAGTGCGGCGATGATGACTACGAAATGGCGTCAGAGTAGCGCGCGTCGTCTGAGAGGTCAATCAGCGGTGGCTGCTGTGAACGGCGCCCGCGCCTTACCCACGCGCTGGCTCTCGCGATCACCAGATTAGCGAGGCAGTCGCGCCACACTTCGCTCCATTTGCAACGTGCCGCACGAGACAAATTGTCCACGCCAGCCAATATATCGCCACACGAAAACACGTATAGAGCCGCGCTCAATTTTCGCATTATGTAATATCGTAAACAGCGGTGAATTTTTTTAATGACAGACATTTATTTGCCTGCCCACCTTTTGGTCTGGCAATATATGTGGCCTCGACATGCGTCGTCAAAAAATGAAACACATTTAGAAGGACAGAGTTCAGGCGCCTAACAGGAATCAAACCCGGGCACGCCGCGTGGTGAGCGAGCATCGTTCCTTGGCGCCATACCAACGTGCTACCCGGGAGGCGGCGTACAGATTCAAACCCGAAGTGTTTCTCATTAGGAATGAAAGAAAAACGAAATATGAGGCGAGCCAGCGCTGGTCCCGAGCGAGTAAATTTGGCTTCTTCGAATTTGCAGGCCTTCGCCGTTACAGCTGCAAATACAACCAGACATGACACCTCGCAGCACTTAGAATGGGTCCTAGGAAAAGACGTCTGTCAGCACAATTTATGAAGGCAGCACTGGGATTTCAATTCTCCGACACAGACTTCGTACCTACAGCAAGCACAGGTGTGTGTGTGTGTGTGTGTGTGTGTGTGTGTGTGTGTGTGTGTGTGTGTGTGTGTGTGTGTGTGTGTGTGTGTGTGTGTGTGTGTGTGTGTGTGTGTGTGTGTGTGTGTGTGTGTGTGTGTGTGTGTGTGTGTGTGTGTGTGTGTGTGTGTGTGTGTGTGTGTGTGTGTGTGTGTGTGTGTGTGTGTGTGTGTGTGTGTGTGTGTGTGTGTGTGTGTGTGTGTGTGTGTGTGTGTGTGTGTGTGTGTGTGTGTGTGTGTGTGTGTGTGTGTGTGTGTGTGTGTGTGTGTGTGTGTGTGTGTGTGTGTGTGTGTGTGTGTGTGTGTGTGTGTGTGTGTGTGTGTGTGTGTGTGTGTGTGTGTGTGTGTGTGTGTGTGTGTGTGTGTGTGTGTGTGTGTGTGTGTGTGTGTGTGTGTGTGTGTGTGTGTGTGTGTGTGTGTGTGTGTGTGTGTGTGTGTGTGTGTGTGTGTGTGTGTGTGTGTGTGTGTGTGTGTGTGTGTGTGTGTGTGTGTGTGTGTGTGTGTGTGTGTGTGTGTGTGTGTGTGTGTGTGTGTGTGTGTGTGTGTGTGTGTGTGTGTGTGTGTGTGTGTGTGTGTGTGTGTGTGTGTGTGTGTGTGTGTGTGTGTGTGTGTGTGTGTGTGTGTGTGTGTGTGTGTGTGTGTGTGTGTGTGTGTGTGTGTGTGTGTGTGTGTGTGTGTGTGTGTGTGTGTGTGTGTGTGTGTGTGTGTGTGTGTGTGTGTGTGTGTGTGTGTGTGTGTGTGTGTGTGTGTGTGTGTGTGTGTGTGTGTGTGTGTGTGTGTGTGTGTGTGTGTGTGTGTGTGTGTGTGTGTGTGTGTGTGTGTGTGTGTGTGTGTGTGTGTGTGTGTGTGTGTGTGTGTGTGTGTGTGTGTGTGTGTGTGTGTGTGTGTGTGTGTGTGTGTGTGTGTGTATGTGTGTGTGTGTGTGTGTGTGTGTGTGTGTGCGCGCGCGCGCGCGTGCATGTGTGTGTGTGTGCATGCGCGTGTGCGTGCGTGCGTGTGCGTGCGTGTGCGTGCGCGTGTGCGTGTGACGGCACGGATTACCAAGTACTTTATTCGTACTTGGGCCGTTGTGCAGCGGTAAATTTTCAGAACCGTGTTAAGCTTAATCTTTGGCTCTTTTAGAATGCCATCTGTTTCACATTTACCGGTATTAAGTCAACTAGGTCCAAGCACACGCCGCCAAAATTCATGACGTCAAGGCGCGCTGGCGCGCCAACATCGAGGTGGCCGGTCGCCAACTGTCTTTCGTGCTGGCCTCGCTTGCCAAGCCTATTCTCATGGTAGGCGTGGCTTCTTTGGCATTTGGGAAAGTTTTATTTACTAACGCAGCTCAAATAACGTTCTCTCTTTATTGCACCTTCAATATGCAGACTCAAACGGAAGAAATAGTTCTTCGAGCTTCTGTCCAGTTCCATGCAGGATTGTTTTACCAAGTAAAACGAACAAGCAAGAAGCTAAAATGGATCTTTCCGGCTTTAATAAGGAAGAAAGAAAAGAAGAAGCAAATCTATCATTGCTATATAGCCGCCGCAGTACATTAGTGGTGGCTATGGCGTTGCGCTGGCCGAGCTCGAGGTCGCTCCAGACCGCGGCGGCCGCATTCTGTTTTGGGGGTGAATTCTAGATTTAATTGCACGTAAAACAGCCCCAGGTGGTAAACATTAATCTGGAGTGCCCCTCTACCGGCGTGCCTATTAATAAGAACATCATTTCAGCACGTAAAACTCAGAAAAGCTTTATATATATATATATATATATATATATATATATATATATATATATATATATATATATATATATATATATATATATAGTTACCGGTAGTAAAATGAACATATTTGTAGCGCTCCAGCTTTATCACTCCTACTGAACACACCAACTCAGTGGCGTCATAGTGGCGTGCAGTCTACCCAATACGTGCGCAGTGCCGGTGCGGGTGCACAATCCTCGCGTTCTGTCACTTTGTGGCCTTTTCGATCAGAAATTATATCCAGCAAGTTCAACAACCCTAGCACTAAAGTCCCAGGCTTCTTGCTACACCTGCAAAAGATTACTTGACATTTCTTTATTGCCTTTTTTATTTTTTATTTTGCTTTGCGGATAGAGATAAAAGAGCCGATGCATAGTCTGTCACTCGCCCTACCACAACCCATCTATAATAGAGCAGAACGCAAGTCGTTCGCAGACAATCTGTTAAAGGGCCGCTTGCGTCAGTGTCGCATTACGAATATAGGAGGGAACAAAAATAACAAAGGAGGCCGCTGTGTGTTCCGCCGAATCTTCTTGTTTGGTATCTCGCCACTGTCCGCGTTACAGGGCGACCTTTTTCCATATGTGGGCCGCTGACGAAACAACGCGCCCGGCGCGGGTGAACGTCGGCGAGCCAGCGAACGAGGGACGCCTTGGGGCAAAAGAAAAAAGGACGACGCCTGGGAAATCTCAAAGCAGGAAAGCAATTCTGCCGGAGGGTTTCAAACCTTCTCCGGCACAGCCGAGAAGCAGCAGCCCGTCACCGCGGGATTCTGGAGCGTGAAAACGCCACACTTCTTTGCTCGTGTCGGGTTTACTCTCTCGTTCCGGGCGTGTTCGAGGCGTCCCAGCACGAAGCAGCTCGCGGCACTCGCCGTGCGCGCGCGGCACGTGATGCATCACCTGCAACACCCCCCCCCCCCCCCTCGCCGCGTGGCGGACACGCGCGTGTCCCGTCATTTTTCCCGCGGAAGAGAGACGCACGATGGCTACGAATCCGGCAACGGAAAAAGCGGTGGCTCCCGGCGGTAGCGCGCCGTACAACAGCCCTAATTGAAAGCTTAAACAAGTGCGCAACTCCCAGCGACGACGGCCCGAGAAGCGAAACGCGTGCTCTCCTCACCGAGTCCCCGGAGGAGGGAGTGCGAGGGGGGGAGGGGGTTGCTCGTGATGGGAGAGCAGGTATACGCGCAACGCGGGTCTACCTGGGCAGCGGCGAGGGGCCGGACCGCGGGGAGAGAAGTCCCGTTTTCAGTGTCACGGGTGAGTGGCCGGCTGGCTTGCTCGGTCTCAAGAAGGTCAGTCTAGCCCGAGCAGCGGCTCACACAGCAGCCCCGTCTGCCACAGTGCGCGCTACCCCTCCGCGACAACGCCGTCACAGTTGTGCGGACCACCGCTGCAGGAGCAGCAGCCGGCATCCCATTGAGAACTGTCGCGTTAGTGTCCGATACCGGGCCCTGTGGAAACGCGCGCGCAAGCCTCGCCTGAGGGAACGGAAGGAGTCGCCCCGTTGGGGTGTACGTTAAGGGCAAACCGCCCACACGCCACTGACAGAGCGCGCGGTCGGCGCAGCGACGATACGGTCGCGAAAGTAGCGGCGTGCTCCCCGACCCTTATTTTCCCGAGGAAATCTCATCAAGCGAAGGAAACCCACAGAGAGAACGCGAGTGGAAGAAGAGAGAAGACGCCCAAGAGCAGGAGGATGACCACCGCCACAGTGTGAGAAGAAAAAAAAACAAGGAAAAAAGGGAGGGAGACGCAACCCAATTCCTCTGCAGTGCGCCCGTCATCGCGCAACAGCTGCTTCTGCCTTCTTTCGTCGCCGCGCGCGTTGTCGCTCTTCGTGTTCGCCGGATTACGGACCGCCAGCGGGGGTCGTGGACCTCGGCACCGAAATCGAAGCGCAATGGTGAGTAAACATGTGCCCCTCCTACGTGTTGTCCCCGTGTCGCCGCCGAAGCGCGGCTAGAGCCTCAGCTGGCCGAGGCTCTCGCCGCACTTCGCTCGTATCCTCCGCGTGCCGCGTGCGACAGAGAACTGGCGGGTGATTTTTGTGCGCCAGAAAGATGAGAGCGCCTGGCTGCTCGTGAGGATTCCGGCCCGGCGGGTTAAAACTAAAGCGCCACAACTCGTCTGATGGATTCTTTTTTTTTTTTTTTGATTAGCCAATCAAACCAGTTACTCAAGCCTATACAAAATGCGAAATCTCAGTCTTCTCTTGTGGGGAACTCAAATCAAAGTCTGAATTATAACTCACTTCACTCTAAGAGAAGAAACTTTTTAATGGGCCATCGGGGCGTCCGTTGTTAGCGCCGTTGAGACCGTTTCTAAGGTATTTTTCATGATGGAATAAAATTGAACGTTCTACTACTGATGTGAATACTTTGCCTCTGAGCGATAAGCGTGGTGCAATACTCGACATCACAAGATGGCTGGGCGGAATGACTAGTAAATTCGTTTGTTGGCGTGACATTTTTGCACAGTGCAGTATCGGTAATCGTACCCAACGCGGTTTCGCCTGCATACTGCAAGCCCCTACCCGGTCCTTATGCTGGCACCACTGCTGCGTTTCCTTCATGCATACGTTTATCTTTTCGCAGAAGTGGTCAATAATTAAGTTAGCGACCGTCAAAGCGAGCAGTATTATTTCACCACCTATATTGACAAGACGCAGCTCGCTGTTGCGGTGTTCCACCGCAAAGTCCTTCATGCACATTAGAAATCAGAGAGAAAAACGCAAAGTATATATGACTTTTATTGCTTCATGGCGAAAATTCCACTCTTCTTTTATAAGCTGCTGGAGTTCTTTGCCATCCTGGCGAGAATTCGTGCATTTTTACTGTCTAGTTTGTGCAAGTGAAGCCACCGTAATTGTTGTTAGATCCAAAATGAAACTATATGTCTCGTTAGGACTTGGCACGTGGCTGTAAAGCGGGTTGTCACTGCTCATATAATTGAATTATCAAGGGCAACGGCGAGTACGACAAATTGAGCTCTCCGGAGAAAACCGGAGCAGTGGAAAAACATCAAGATACACTGCTCACCGAGAGCAATGTGATCAGTCGGTGGAATGTGGAGAGTATTCAGCAATATCGTTGATCCCTAGTCTACGCTTATACATGTTTCGAGTGCAGGGGCAAAAGAGATTATATTATAGCTTGGAGGAGAAGCGCTTCGTTACGGTTGCTCACTTTCCCGGCGAGAATCCAGTGACTTGACGCCCACTTTGCCGTGTGAGAGCAACGCTGTTGCTTTTTTTTTTCTCGGCTTGTTCGCGGATTCGGTGAACATTTTTGTTTTGTTTTATGTCGTATCATGTTTTCAGCGCTTGTGATGCTAATCTTCGCCGGGCAGCGTTTTCAAGGATAAGACCGATAATGAGCACGAGCGAGGTCTAAATGATAAATTTAAACGCGACATTGAGCCGGAATTAGCAACCGTGGCTTTTCATGTTGTTGTGGTGGTCCAAAGAAAATTTATTACAGCCTTTGCTTAAGTCTATTAGCGAGCAAATGAAAACAAAATATCTGCGTTCCATTATTTGAGAAAATTTAGAAGGCGTCGGGCTATTACTCGGGAACTAAAGGAGCATGTCTAGACAACAAGAAACGTGTCCCGAATTATATACCTTCTTTTACATCACTTGCATCTGAACAGCTAATATTTTGGCAAGGGGTTTGTCCCATGTCGAATGGGTTTGCCTATGGCTAACGACCTTATTCCCAAGTCTGTAAAAAAAGATATTCTACACAAAAGCGAGCTCAGACTACAATTACTGCACCTGCTGACGCGAACCGAAGTGTCTGACACGCAAGTTTGGCAGCTTGCTGTGAAGACATACAATCACGAACAATAATTTCAAAATTTGCTTTTATTAACATCCTTGCTTTAACACGTTTCTATGGATTCTGATAAATATATATATATATATATATATAACTGCACCTTTCTCACAGCTGAGAAACCGCAGGCACGTTGACCACTTCCGTTTGTGAAGCATTGCAAAGTTTATCTCATAAGTTCTAACCTTAAGAGGAAGCTTTAGTTCAAGCCATACTCCTATGCTACCTTTTGAACTACATGTAAAACACACAAACGCTTTTCTGAGCTTACTGAGTACTGGGTCGATTTTAATTAATTTGTTGCTTTTGAGAAAGAAAGTTAATTTCTAGTTGTCTGTTTGAAGCGGAATTTCGATTTAGAGCCTGAATGTTTTAAGAAATTTTGAAAAATTGATAAGTTCGAAAAAAAAAATAGAAGAACGAAATTTACAAATTTGTAGCTCTGCAACAGAAACAGATACCTCAGGTCTGTAAACTGCATCCGTTAGAGCATCTAAAGCAGAAAATTTTTATATGTCAATTGATATCGTACGTGAATGTGCAACATTGTTTACAGGGGTTTTGCAAAACTTCTACTCACATATTCGTCGTTTATCTGGGAGCCACATCTAATATAACTGTTTTGTCTGCTGTAGATGTGCTATTAGATACAGTTTACGGAACTGTGTTATCTTTTGCCATTATTGAGTTAGAGTTGTAAACTTGATATTCTCGTTTTCTGAAAAAATTTCAATTTTTGTTAATCTTTTGTAATAAATTGATGACCTAAATCGAAAATTCGCTACGAACAGTCACTAGATTTTAACTTTTTTGTTTTAAGTACAAGAAGTCTAATAAAATTTGGTGCACTGGTTGCCGAGAAAAATGATTTCTCCGTTCCCATGTATTTAGATAGGAGCCTCCGAGCTGAAGCTTCCAATTTTTCGATGTCCATTGACATTAATAAAATCTTTAATATACGTTCTCTTTTGAACTTTGATTATTTGTACCAACCAATATGGCTGCAAGTCATTTAGTTTTCCTGCGAATGAATTTTAAAAATTGGTTGCGTGTTCCCGACTTATGAGTTTTTTACTGGCCACCCTGTGTTTGTGACTTCAGAGACTACACCACCACTATCGCTGAAATCGTCGCTGAAATCGGCACTGTGTAGTTCGGAAAATATGTAAAAGCTCCCTGTGTTGTCAGGAAAGATAATTAGCTTCGCTTCTCTGGCGTTCGCGCCACGTGTACTGCGTGTTTAGCACACGTTCTGCGTGTTTACATTAGGGTAGTTCAGGATCTGACGTCATCGACTCATCATGATGTCACACCTGTACCAGTTTCGGTATCTCGTTTATTGGTTATTTAAAATTATTGATGAATTTCTAAGCAAATTGAATCACCCTACCCGAGACAGGACTGTCCATGCCATTTGAAAATGACAATGTCCTATTATGGCTAAAAAAAAAAAAAAACGCCGGAGTTGCCCTTTAAGTATCTGCTTGCAAGGTATGGAGCGTGCGATCAAGGGAATCTGTATTCGCGCATTCGTTTGTCCGTTTTCGCGAGCACTGGAAAATAATATCCAGCTAACTGCGAATCAACAAAAGGAGGACTTTGAGGACCGTTTTTTTTCCATAAAACGAAAACCAGGAACTTTCGACCGAGACAACTAATACTCCTACGCCTTGCAGCAATAGCTGACGCGGACCTATAGCATAAAATGCCTCTCTGTTGCGCCTCTGCAGCGTATACGAATGCAGCAAATGAGCTGGCGTAAGCTTCTCGGTATACAGTCCCATGGTGCTGTGACCTAAAAGAGACTGCAGTTAATTGAACATATCTATAATTACTCCTACCCGGCCGCACCAGCAGCCGATAAATGCAGTTTGCCCGGCGCTTACGGGACTAAGTGAAAACGGGCCCCTGTTGCACGGTAAAGCGGAAAAGGCGGTAAATGGGGAGAAAAATAAAATTAACAAAAAGAGAACTGCTCCACTAAAGAGCGCCTGTCCCATTTTGATTTCCGTATACGGACGTAATCCCCTAGTTCTTTTGTTGTTTGTTATGCTTTCTTTTATTTGTTGCTCTGCGCGCCCGGCAGCAGACTCCGTTTCGACTGTGAACATGTTCGCTTCTTTCTACGTTTGTACGCGTTACATCGATTGCTCGCTGCCGCGCCAACAAACGCAAGAATCGCGAGTTTGCGCTGTAACCTTTGCCGGAACTCGGGTCCACTTTAATCATTGCTTTCCTTCCCAAGCATGCCTGGAGAACACTGTACTCTGTCTGTTTTCTTTAAGTTATACCTTTCCTTCTTTTTTTTTCTTTTTACGCGATTTCTCTATCCTTCCACTTGTTGTGCGTTTCCTTATTCGAAAAACTGCCCCCTTTCCTCAATTTGAGGTAATTCCCGTGTTCCGCGAGCGCGGAAGTTGTGATGCCAAGCCGCATAAGGGCACAAACGGCATGTACGTTTTCCCGGAAGAAAAATAATGAGAAGAGGAATGACAGAACGAGAAAAGAAAGCTGGACCGCGTTCGCGAAAGTGAACAGAGAAGTGCGCGCGTGCATGCGAGCGCACGCGGCGCAACAATGGGAGCGTGAATTCGCGCTCGCGTTGCCGTGGGCTCTCGTCTGCTCGGATCTACAGGCCGCCTTCATTCGCGATGTTCGCCAGGCAGCAGCGGACGGGCGCCCGGTGCCGGCAGCAGCCGCTGCTTGCCATATTGCGCCTCGCTAATACGATGCAGCAGCGGTGCGCGAAGGCTTTTGAGAACTCCGGTATAAGCTAATGGGCAATAATTTAAAAAAATGGCCCTCCCCACTGAATAGTGATCAAAGACTGTGGTCCTTTGAAATACAGCACGTGTTTAGTCCGTGGACTAACACGCTGCCTGTGCATCACGCGCAACGACGCACTCTTGAACTTCATTAGAGACACTGGCTACGATCACATATTTAAGTGTGCGCAGCGTTCTGCCGTGTTTGTGTGCATCTGTGACGTGCACTGTGCGTGTCACGTAATTTCGATGGAGCGAGCACAAGAAGGAACTATAGAGGAGGAGAAGCGATAAATTCGACTGATTTACGAATAATGTTCCCAATGCCCAAGTCAATGCGCCTGCGCGAGCTCGCACGTTGACCACTGTTATTCGTAAATAATATTTGCTTTTCTGAGCTAGGCTTTGATCGAAGCAGGTGCTTGTGCTTGTTTCGGGGCTCCGGCGTTTCATGTGTTTCATATTATGCGAAATTACTGGAGTTTTACGTGCCAAAACCACTTACTGATTATGAGGCACACCGTAGTGCGGGACTGCGGAAATTCGGAACACCTGGGGTTCTTTAACGTGCACCTAAATCTAAGTACGCGGGTGTTTTCGCATTTCGCCCCCATCGAAATGCGGCCGCCATGGCTGGGATTCGATCCCGTGACCTCGTGCTTGACAGTCCAATACCATAGCCACTAAGCAACCATGGCGGGTTCATGTTACGTGGTTTTCACCCTAGGTTCACTCGATACAAACCCTGCATATTGCCTAAAACCGCCATCTCGTCAACGTCGCCGCCGTCCTTCCCTGTGTAGAATGGTTTTCTGCTTGGTGTATACTCACCTGCGGCCTAGTCGTTTGCCTACAACAACAAAAATACGAAAAAGAAGAGAACACACTGTATGAGTCCTTGTGATAATACCTTGCGCAAGAAAGGGTGTGTATTAAAGATTTGCGGAGTGCAGCGTATACACCAGTCGTCGTCCACACCGAAAAAGCGCGAAATGTAGCGAGTAAGGCTTCCATAGTGTGGTGAAGCGAGTGCTGAATCTTCACTTATCGTGGAACTGTCAAATCAATTATCAGTTATCTCGCTGCGAGAACTGTCAAATGGCCCTCTAATGTGACGACCACGGCGCCACGTGCGAGACACGCACGACTTTTACGATTTAAAGCAAAATCTCGCCACCAGCTCCGTTCTCCACTCCGACGACCGCCTCACGCCTTAGCAGGTCCCGTAAATTCTGCTACACTGCACGGTTTTAGTGAGACAAACGTGTACACGCCGATCTCGCTTCTGCAGGCCTCGCTCGCGCGAACTTTCTTCATGGACGGGAGGGGAGAAAGGAAAGGAAAAACTTTAAGACTTTGATCAATTTTCCTCGAACGGGGGGGCGGCTTGAGCGCAGTGGCGTCGTAGCAACAGCAGCAGCAGCAAAAACAGTATACATCAGCATATACCCCTCTCTGAGGCGAGCAGCAACACACCTGCAGCTTCTCTTCGACGCTAATGGAAAGTGCGCGCTGCAGCCGCTGCTGCTCCTGCAGGGGCCTGTAGCCGCCCCGCTGCTCCTAGAATGTCGCAACCTTGAGGGAGACGAAGAAAGACAGGAATGAGCCTACTTTGAGCCTACGCTCCGTTTCGGAAACGGGCACTTCAAAGAGTGCGCTGGTGTCGTGGGAGAGCCCGCCTCGACAATGCTGATGGTGCTCATCCCCTTTGTTTGGCTTGGTGGTCTTCCACCTTTGTTAAAGATTAACGGCTGCATGCCGTGCCTTGATGAAGTACGGAAACTTGGGAGATAAAGAACTCGTAAAGTTAACAATAGCATAAGTATACGTGCTCTCCAGAGCGAGCGTCCCTTTCTTCCGCTTCCATCGTGAATCGAGCGTCGGAGGCACACGTATATGTGTGCTCGCAGCCTTGAATCACGATAACGGACCCTATGGCGCTACTGCCGTCAAAAGATCAGTTAACTCAGTAGAGAGAAATCTATGTTCTTTAGTCTGCGGCGACTCTTTCACCCTGGCGACATTGTAAGGACGAAGCTGAAGATATGTCGAAGGCTCGCTGATTCCAAAAAGACATCCGAGGTCATGCTAGTTTTGCTTGAAGACGCCGGTATTGGTCATGGTAAGGCTGGCCAAGTAAGAAATGACACTAATAATAATGGCAGGAAACTTAAGGTATTACTGAAGGTAGACATAAAACATCTAGGGAAAACTAAGATTTCTAGTGTGTCGCAGGCTTAGCACGCTGAAGAAAGGCAGGGACAAAAAAAGGTAGAGATGGAGATTATTTCGTGCAGACCAACATATGTAACTGCGGCTTTGCGCCGTTAGCAGTAGATGTACGAAAGGAAAGCGACAGCCTTATATCGTGTTATTAGCACTAAGACATTGAAAAGTAACCTATTCATAGCTTAAAAATCATATAGCAAAATACGTAAATCTCATTGAAACTGGCTGTCCTCCCTGCAGGGATATAGCCGGTGAGTTGCACAATAGTAGAAGATGCGCCCCGACTACGCGGGCTGTCTGGTGTGCCTGTTACACTGAAAGGTTCATTTCTATTTGTTTCCTTGGAAGCGCTATCGAAATTACGTGTGAGCGCTTTAATTTTTGAAACCACGCTACATACGCATGAGCTCTCAAAAGTAGAGATGATATAAGTTAAGGAATGTTCAGATGGTGTTGCGGGGTGATTCCTGGTATTTGGCCAATGGCTATATAGTTTGATAACCGGTACCTGTGCATACTTGTGTACAACAAGCGTTTATGCATAGTTTCAGAAAGTTATTCTTAATATGCTAGTAATTTTTGTCATTGTAAATAATGAGACTACGGGAAAAGAGGATACCAAAGGGCTGGCTATCCCAATCCTCAAAAATAAATTCCAGAAACAGAAAGGCAGACAGGAAAAAATAGCGGTAGAATACAGCAACGCTTAACTCGGGCATAGCCTGCTATACAGTGTACATATAGGCTACATGGGAACGTTCATAGCATGCGTTACCAGAGCAGTCTATCCGTACAGTTACGGCATGGAAATGATATTATATATATATATATATATATTATATATATATATATATATATATATATATATATATATATATATATATATATGCACTCAGCGAAGAATAAAGCACATTGAAAAATATTAAAAGTTCACAAAAGCGCACACGAAGTTAGATACTGGGTGCATCGCAATTGAGCGTACTTCAAAGAGACTTCATAGTCACTATTTATATAAGGGGTCCGTATTCACAAGAAGCTGTTGCGCGACAATAGTTACTAACAGATAATTCTAATCAATCCTGATGCTGGACAAAATATTAGCGAAAGCGGCCAGCCAATGGCAAAATACATTTATAACAAGTCTGGTTTCTGCATTCAGCCACAGAAAGTCATGAAGAGCTGGTAAGTGAACATCGCTGTGAAAGGATAAGTATGAGATTGCTGTAAGCAACGGATGACGATAATAGTATATATATATATATATATATATATATATATATATATATATATATATATATATATATATATATATATATATATATATATATATATGTACCTGAAAGCAGACTTACTCTACTACATGCATGTCGTGCTGCAAAAAGAGAACAGTGCTGCACTGATTTTCAAGTTGCCGGCGTAACACATTTCACAGGACACTTATCCGGCCGTTGATGAAGTAAAATGCATATATTTGTGTTAGGTGAGAGAGACTTCTACGTCGATAGTTGTAAAAGGACCCGCTTCTCTTCTCAATCCTACTGATGTGCGCTTCTTTCAATATGGCAACGACGCACGCCATCGTCACCGCCTCGAAGCGTGTTTCATAGATATGAAGCGCAATTCTCGATTACAACAACATGTCACGTTCGCTCTATTTCCGCCTCATAGATTAACGGGCACTCTCTGCTTTGCGGGCGCTAGCAGGCTGGCGTACTTAGGCTGCCTCGACGTCACACCTCTGTGTGAACGGAGAGCCGCGTTACATCTGCCATCAAAACACTCTAGGTCCATCAAGTTAGTTGTGCTGTAACTAGAATCAAAATGATCCCACATTTTGTTCCACGTATATGTGCGCATTCTGTGCGCAAATACACTTTGAAGCAAAACGATTAATAACGATTCATAGGCGTTTTAAAAATGATTTATTCACTAGAAATAATAAAAGTAATCCAAGACACGACCTTACCACGTATACTTCTTGTTTTTTTTTTCTGTTCTCTCTTTATTTATCTCATATTTGTTCTCTAACTTCTACTTCAGCAGCAATGCATGCGTGGACATGTATGCTGTGCTGCGCGATCATGCGAACAGCATTGACAGCCGTCCTGCGTAGGTACTACTCGTGCGAGAAAACTATTCTTCTCGCTTGTTCTTTTTTTTTTCGCGTTCTTTAATTTCTTTCAGAGCGCAATAGAAATATATTTGAGTGCAGGATCGCTTCGGAGCTCCGACGTCAGACTGTCTTCACCGTTCTTGTGAAGGTCTCCACCAGCGAACCGCCATTGCGAAGGAGTTTAGAAAATGTGAGAGCGCGGACACCTCGACAGCGCCGGGAAAGAATTGTTCGAGCCTTCTCAATGAAGATGAATCGCTCGATATTCCGCTCCGCTCGCGCAGCTGCCAACCAGCGCCAAGGCTTTCACATGAACGCGCCGTTATCGTATTAATATACCGGCGACAGTGCCACGGCGAATAGGGGGACGCGATAACTTACTGAGGTCTACGTCAAATGAGCCTGCGCGCTTTATATAACACTCTGCCATCTGAATATTCGCACCTCGATTTCACCAGCTGTCTCTGTTCATCATCTCGAAGGCGCTTGGAGTGTATGCTCGTCGTACTTCCCCAGGATAGTGGAACTCAGTGGAATTTGCCTACTATCGCACGTCTTCGTTCTCTCGATCTTTCGTTGCGCCTTGGACTGCGCCTAGCACGCCTCGTTGCGGAGCAACTTTACGGCGTACGTCACTCGTTGCGCGTCGGCATCTCGTGCGCAAACACTTTCCCGTATTGGCATGTTGCATGGACAGGGCCACGTGCAACATTTGTGGTTGCGACGAGACCATCGAATGCATCTTCCGCTACTGCGCTCTTGTGATGATGAGCAAAGACAATTTCTAGGTGCTGTACCTAAGCCGATTGAATGACAGACTGCTCATAGTAGAGAAAATACTGGGACCCAGGACTCGACTGTCATCCGCCAGTGTACTCGCTTGTGCGAATGCCTCTGACTGTGGTACAGTGAACGCTTTTGTGCGTGCGCGCGTTGCATCTTATGATGTGATTCTTGTTTGTTGGAAGTAAAGTGGGGCGGGGTGGTTGCTATATTTTGTGGCGCTTGTAACTGTCTCTACGGGGAAGGACACCTTAACAGTGCTGCGCATAGGGTAAAATGTTACCATTGCGTCTTATCACTTTCCTTTTTGATGCGAAAGCGTCAAATGGCACAAAAAAAGCTAGCGTCTCTCATCTGTGGGAGGGAAACGGCTCCTCATTTCCCGTTGGCTGCGACGCCAAGTCACGAGCTCGCCTCGACGGAGCAGAGCCAGCGAAATGGAACACTTGCTGCACCGATAGCGCTACCTAACCCCCGCCAAGCGTCTCAACACGCTCGCCTGCCCGCGAGCAGTTCATAACTCGAATGACCGCTCAGCGGCGTTCAATCGGACAATAATGCTTTAGCATCCACAACTCCTATGAAATGCTTAGGTGTCCTCGGATTGTTATTTATTCCATGTCTCTCCCCTGCCCCCTCACCACGCGTAAGGGTAGTAATTCAAGCGTTGCCCAGTTCGCGTCCTTGCCTTTCCGTACGCTCGTGACTATAGCTGTAGTGCTATCCAATTCACGACTATTAAAAAAACCTGCAGCCCAAATCAATTCGCGGCAGGATATCAGCGCGTCGGCCCCGCCGTGGGCACTGACGGTTTATCACGTAAAATGTAAAGCTTCTGATTGTTTCAGCGGGTGCTCCATTTCTCTTTGCAGAAGAATAGCAAGTCGGGCGGGGCGGGTGCGCGCGCACGGCGTGGGAACCGGGGTAGCAGGCGACCACAAAGAAATGCAGAGGGCTCGTCCATACTGGCTGTTAGTCGCTTACGTTATGGCCTGGCCTTGTGAATGGGTACTTCAAGCAGAGTCGCATGCATAAAGAAATGGTTCACGTTTCCGGCCAGGACTTGCAGGGAGGCGGTATACTCCTCTACCTTTTGCTAAGTTGCAGTTAAGGTTAGTACGTTTTCTGTTTCGAAAGGTGCTTGACAAGTGCTCGAGGGCGTACAAATAAACGTAGCTATAGGAAAGAAAATAGCAAAATGTTGGCAAATATGGTTTGAGTACTCTTGCCTTGCTAAAAGTTCGAGATAAAACAACTATTGACAATTGTTTACGTTACCTAAAGACACTGACATTCGCTTATAACGAACATCTATGCATAAAATAAAAAAGAAACCCTATACCCAAGGGATGAAGAAAATTATAGAGGGTACACATTTTGTGAAGATTCTTTTTCTGTCGGTTTTCTAGGCCAGTATTTACAAAATATTTCCGTTGTAAGCGCCGTCCAGGCTTGGCCACCGCAGCGGTAATGGTCATCGTTAGTGGTGGGCTTCCGTGCGCCAGCCGATCAGGAAACCTTCTTATGTAGGAAAAAAGGGCCAGAAGAATTGAAAATGGGTTGTTGCAAAATGCGACCGGTGTAATATGTCGCAATACTGAAATACGCCCCGGATATGTCGGAGCGCAGTGCTACCAAAACTTGCCAGTCTCCCTGTCTCTTAGTGCCGTTGACAGCATCCATAGATGCATGATCGAGGCTAGATGGAAGGCTTTTTTCTATTCACGAGCTAAGCGCCTGATCTCCCCTCCTTTCAAGCGAGTGGAAGTGAGTGGAATGCACAGCATCAATTATTAAAAAAAAAAAACCTGCGGGAGCTGCTCTTACCGAAAGGAATCAGCACTCGAAATCAGTTGGCAGGAAGAAAAAAAAAAGGAGAGCAAAGCCTTACATTCGGAACCTTCTATTTAGCGACATTTTCTTTATTAAATAATAATTTTGCATTGCTTCCTACTTAAGCGCATCGCCATATGTTTGCGCCTAAAGCTATCTTTGAAATTCGCAAACTTGGCAGATTTGGCCGAAAATCTTAAAAAAGTGTCTGATATCTATTCACTGTCCAATTCATTTTCTCTGCCATCGACATAGTTTTAGTGCCGGGTTCTCGCTTTGCTTTTGCTTTGCGATGAACCTGCGCGAGCGATAGTCTACATAGTGCCAAAGGCATGCATTTGAGGAATAAAGAGTAGCAACACAGCTGAAGCGGCGTTTGGCCAGTTGCAGGACATGCTAACTCTTATTTGATATATGAAATCAGAGTTCGCGCTTCCTGCAACATGTCAAACGCAGCTTTAGCTATGTTATTACTCTTTATTCCGCACATTTGCAATGACGGTGAATGACGGGGCGTCATGTTGAGTGAGAGATGAATAGATAAAGATGAGATAAACGGCAGAGAGATTAACCAGAAAAACAGTTCGCTACTGCTCGCTGAGGCAGTGGTAGAACAGATGAGTACCAAAGAAACGACAATGTGTAAATTAATTGTCAGTGCACACTCCGTGAGGCACCTGAAAATGATCGCAGTTTTGGACACAGTCTCGACCTATTAAAGACACCCACCATGCTTTTGAAAGCCACTCATGAACTAACGTCGGTTGGGTACAGACTCCAAGGACTCTGCTTTTCATTGAAATACTGTCATCGAGTGTGTGCAGCGTGGTGGAGAGCTCTATTGTTTGCATGAGCGACGCCCCCATGCAAACTTATAAGAAGTGTCTCGAATTCCTCATGCATCTTCGGCTCCTCTAAAATCTCCGTGCGCTATGTTTAGTTCTAACGTAAATTGTCTGTACTCCTAGTGGGCAAAAAATCAGACACGCGTCCATTATTTCTCATGCGATTTTTTTCTGGATACATATATATCAAAGCATGCAATGGCGAACTGACGTTATATATATATATATATATATATATATATATATATATATATATATATATATATATATATATATATATATATATATATATATATATATATATATATATTTATTTATTTATTTATTTATTTATTTATTTATTTATTTATTTGAGTACCCTAAGGGCCCGTTAGGGCATTACATAAGGGGGGACGAAAAAGTTCAAGCATGAGTGAAATTTGTAAAATGTAAATATATGAAGGCATTAGGAACCATAAAAAACATCTAGCAGAAGCAAACAAAGAAAAGAAAGAAAGAAAGAAAAGGGTAACGAAATTTATACAATGTTTAATAGCGTGAAACACGCATAAGAACCTAGTTCTTATGCGTGTTTATAGTTATAAAGTTGATAAAGAAAGTGTGAAAGTGCCGCCCCCCACAGCACTTTCATGCTATCTTGGTTCACTTGAAACACTATAGGCGGTCCATACGAAGGTGACAAGCTGTCAATGGCTATAACCTCGGGCACCGCTAAAGGCAGTGTTAGATTTTTCTTCTCTATACGCAGTCGCTCGCGATAACTTGCAGCGAACGGGGATACGCTCCAGGGCGTGCAGAGAAGAAACTCCGCAGGGGCTGCGTATGTATCGACGGTCCGTTTCCTCTAACGACAAAGTATAGGCCTTCGTCCGCCAGTTTATGACCAGCGTCACGGAAGCGCCGTGCGTTCCACTCTCGCGACTTCTCGTCGCGCGCACACGCAGTTCGACGAGCGTGCCGCGTCTCGGACACTGCGCGCGATATACGTACACGTGCCGAGAACGGCGCGAGGGCCGCATATAGCGCACGCACAGCTGGATGCCCACGGGCGCCGCTCATGCGTGGCGGCTATGCAAGAGGACCACCTCTGTTCGCACGGGCCACCGCAGCCATCGGCGCCGAGCGACAGGCCTGCGAGTCGAGGCACTCGATGAGGAGAGAAAACGCACGGCGGACACACGCTTTGGCAGGCGCGTCCCGCGCGCGACGCCGACGTTTTCGCGCGGCCCGGTGCGCGTACATATAATATACTCCAGCGGGACTCGTTATCCTTGTCCCCGCGGCGTTGGGCGCCCAACGCGGCCCGCTGCGCGCAGCCGTGAGAACGGCGCTGCTCCGCAGACGCGGAGCAAATAACGTTCGCCGCACCTATCGGCACCGGCCCCCGCCCACTCCGAGAATACCGAGCCGCGCATAGCGTCCTTCGAGCTGCGAGGAAGACCGTCGCAAACAGAGCGGCCGTCAGTTGCTCGCTCCAGGCTTGCGCGCGCGCGCCTGGGGTGGCCGGGTCAGTTTACCGACGTCATCCCCGTCGCTCGCGCGCAAGGGGCGCGAAGGGTGGAAACTTAAGTCTCTTCACAATCAAAATGGGGCGCTTCCTTACCGATGAAGGATTAGGATTCTTTCCTTCTTTCTTTCTTTCTGCGTCGCTCTTTTGCGATGCGAGTATTATGGGGCGCTATATTTTTTCCCCGTAGCCACTCCCTTCTGACAAGTCTCCTGGTTCATATTTTCCAGCAACCAGATTCCTCAACGGAAGATACAAAAAGCCACGAACTCACTAACGGAAGCATCACGCTTAACTGCACGCATACTGGAACACTCCGGAGCGAGTGCCCCAGCTCAACACTGAGTACACCCCCTTCAGAAATCCTCAGTCGTCTTATTTGTTATAACCAACGCAAAGGTACCTGCTTTACTTTTTAGCTGGAATTTATTAGTGCCTCTGAGAGCCTTTTGACTTTGGCGAATTCTGATGTCGCATCCGCGTGAGTGGCGAAAGCTAACAGTAGTGAATACGAGGGAGCTTGACCGCGCTTTCACGGAGTTTGCGTTTCCAGTAGGAAGCACTTTTAAGGCGCGAACGCCTTAAGTGGCTGGTACCCCAGACGGTCATAGAAAAACTATCATCATCAGTAATGGCTCCTAACCCTGTAGGTAGGCAAAAGTTCAATGGCTCTTCCCTGTCGTAATGCAGAGATTGCAAGCACTCGGAAAAGTGAAGCGTACAGTGCATACATTCATTGGAATCACGCATTTAATGCGCAGAAACGGGGTGTCTAGTCGAGAGGTACAAAAAAAAAAAAACACGTTAACTTCTTAATGACGCATACCCCGTAAGCAATGGCTCATAACCCCGTAAGCAAGCAAAGAATGCAATGTCTCATACCCTAAAGACTGAGGCTAGAAGCGCTCACCAAAGTGAAGCGTACAGTGCATACATTCATCGAAATCACCTACAACACATAGAACAGCATACGTTTTAATATCCTGCTGAGAGAATGCAACGTAAAGTCGAAGGGAGACGTCGTTGACGCGAGTCTGACCCCGCTCTACGAGCGCGCGAAGCCGCAGCTAAACGTCGAAAACGAGCCGAAGACTCCGAACAGCAACGCGACGATGCGTGACGGCGCATTACCAAGTGTGCAGCAGACTTTCGCCTTCACGTGTTACAGGAGGGTAACATGCTGCCCAACCTTTCCTCTTGCCGCCACCAGAAACATTTGCATATATGCAACAAGTTTCCCCTCGTTTCACGGCTAAACCTTTTTCCCTGCTTCTAATTTTTTTCTCTCTCTCTTCGCAACGGGCAGTCAAATTAGCAACGTTTAGAAACCGTATTGAATATGCAGCCTTAGCATTTAGCGGGCACATGCACGCTCGAGAAGGTTGCAGAGCCTGTTCTGTTGTGTTATACATGAATGAGGCTGAGGTAGAAGATACCTCGGCTACTCTACTTCTCTCTTGGTGCTCAGTCACAAGGCTTCAGTGCCATTCAGCGCGCAAATAGGAGTCCCGAGCCCTAGCTGCCAGATAACTACGGGACGGCAAAGAAAACGAGGCGTGAGGGCAGCCATCCGTGAGGAACGAGTCGAGGGCACTTTTGATTCGCTCCGGCGTTGGGCCGCCGGGCACGCGTGCTGAATATGCGCACCGCGCAGTTCTCGGCCGCTGACAGGCGCTTGACACTCGGTTCGCTCGCACGAAGCACTTGAAAAATTATTGGTCCTTGGAAAAGGTACTACAAAGGGACTTCACAGCGCGACAGGCTGCAAACATAGCGTGCGGTGTCCTTCGCCACGTGTCAAGAACTGACGTGACCGCAAAGCCAGCGTGACTGCACTGGACGTTGACGGCGTCTGCATCGTTGCTTTTTTGCTTGCTCCCGCATTGCCCCATATTTCTAAAAGTGTTATTACTTTCGTTAGCACTCTTTTATCGCAGTAAACAAGCAGTACGCGTGCATACGCTTAGCGTTTCTGCCGCCTTGGTGTGTCTGCCAAGCACAGCTGTGGCTGCGTTTGAGGCGCTTCGCGAATATACAACCCGGTCACCCTCGGGAAGCGCGCGCAGGTTCCTCGATCTCATACTAAGTAGTAGGGGAAATGTTTACGATCACAACTGTGACAGCTTCCAATATTGCATAACCAATAAACAATTTTAGCCTTTAGCGCACAAAGGACACATGGACAATTTAGAGCGACGTAAGCTGCCCCTGTGTCTTTTGTGCCCTAAAAGCTCAAATGGAATACCAACTTGCTCAAACCTTAGTTCTTCCAATAAACAAGTGAGAACGGGACCATAAAGAACTGACGAAAACGCTGTTGGCATGTCACGCCTTCTAGTTAGAGCAAGAAACCCGGGCTGACGGCCTGCTTATAGGACAGCCCCGGGGGTTCTCCATCGCAAAAAAATGGCAGTGTGAAGCGCGTCGTTGACTCTTCACAGAGTAGTGTAGTTCGCTTTGACGGAGGAAAGGAAGAAAATATGCTGGAGCGCAGAGCACGAGATGAAAAGGAAGGTGAGACGGACGGGATGGGCGCTCCCGTCATCTCACCTTCCTTTTAGTCCCATATTTCACTCTTCTTCTTCTTCGAATAGTGTGCTGCACCAACTGGCTAAAAGTAATATTATTCGAACGGATAAAATGACACATGACAGTTGATAAGGGTTGGATCAAACATGAAAGATAACTAACCTGTCAGCTGATTCAAACCGCTAGTCAAAGGGCAAAGCCAATCTACATAGTGCACTGGCGTTGAATATTACGTGGGAAATAAAATGCGATTTGTTTATTCGGGGATGGCGGCAGGTAACTTCAAACCCCCTACACCCCTCCCTCCCTAAAAAACATAGAGGGAAGATGACGAAAGAAGTTGAACGATTGTAGCCTTTCTTTTTTTTGTGTGTGTGTGTGTGTGTGTGTGTGTAAGGTGGAGGTGGTGCTGAGGTACACGGTAGTATATAAGCGCAGTGTTCATAGCCGAATTCTGAAAATTTCAATTGTGTCGAGACAGCTAAAATGGGTGAAGCTTTCCGGAACAATACAAAAACGACTGATGGCGGACGAAACAGTTATCCGCGACCGGTTTAAGTGGGAAGAACGAGCTACAGTTTAGCAAAACTTGATGCCGGATAACATGGGAGGCATAATTAGTGATTATATAAACTGCATGCCACTTCATGCGTACGCTCA
>NC_134568.1:122658878-122709440 GCF_050947875.1 Dermacentor variabilis | reverse complement strand
TTCACAACACGTTCCACAAAATGCTACTGCCTCTACAGCCCAATCTCGTTACTACAAACCCAACATTAACGAATTTCTCAAATTTATGAATATTTTAAAGATCCTCACCAGATTGCCTATATCTTCAATGTAAAAATATTTCAGAACTACGAATTTAAATACAGCACATATTTCAGAATAACGCACATAGCTTATTTCCCGTTTATAACGAAGGAACATCAGTACTACGAATTCAACTCTCGCATGAAACAAACTGCGAGTGCAGTAGGTATCATCATCACCATGTCGAGTGCCAACTGTTTCACCACAATCTTCACCAAGAACTCCACGACAAAGGTTTCGCGATGTTCGCGCGAGGTCCCACGATAAATGCAGCTAGCGACGGCGCCAAGAAGTGAAAGCAGTTTTCGCTGCAGGACAAATTGGAAGCATTGCAGGAAAGTGATGCAGAGAAAAAGCAAATTGACGTGTGCAGACAGCATGGCACTGCCCCATCGACTGTCACGGCCATATTGAAAGGCCGAGACAAGATTGTCAAGCTTCACCGGGAATCGCAACTCGCTTCTACGAGCGAACGGCTGCGACTCGGGAAACTTTCAAAATGTGGACCAAGCTGTTCTCCCGTGGTTCAAAGATGCCAAACTGTAAAACATTCTTTCCCGTGTCTGGCCCAATGCTCCAAGAAAAAGCCCGCGAATTTGCCGATGCACTTGAAATAACTGGGTTTGAAGCCAGTACGGGTTGGCTTTTTTGTTTCCACCAAAGGAACGGAATAACTTGGCAGGTAGACTTGGGTGAGGAAAAGGCTGCTGACAGAGAAGGCGCATATTCCTGGCGCAATGATCGTTTTCTAGAGGTGGCTGAATCGTACTCTGAAGAAAATATTTTCAATGCGGATGAGACCGCATGCTTTTGTCAGCTCCTGCCAGACCGGATGATGTACTTCAAAGGGCAGCAGTGCAAAGGAGGGAAGAAGTTGCATCTTCGCGTGACAGTCCTGCTCTGCTGCAATGCAACAGGCACGAAGAAAATTAAACCACTCGTTATCAGCAAGGACGCGAAGCCTCGCTGTATGAAAAATGTCATGTTGGTACTGTACGATTACCGCGCCAACAAACGAGCCTGAATGACCATAGAACTCTTTTCCGAGTGGCTCATCAAACTCAACGACCAAATGAGGAAGGATGACCGAAGAGTTCTACTGGTTGCCAACAACTGCTCTGCTCACATTGTGTATGTTCACTTGACGCACATTTGCTTGAGGTTTCTGCCGCCAAACAACGCGTCCTTGTTGCAACCCCTAGACCAGGGCATTATAAAGTGTGTGAAAGCAGAATTTCATAAGCGCCTTGTGCAGCAGTTGATTATCAACCTCCGGCTAAAGCAGCTGACTGCAATCAATATTCATCAGGCAGCGGAAATGCTCACAGGAGCTTGGTGAAACTTGAAGCTGTCCACCATTAGCAACTGCTGGCGAAAAGCAGGGCTTGTCAAAGCACCCGTGCAGCTTGAAGATGACCTGGAGGTGACTGACAACAACCCAGGAGACCTGTGGACCGAGGTTGCGAAACTGCTGCCTACCGTCTCTTCCTTCGACAACTACGTGGAGAGCGACAGCGCAGCACTAATGGTGGTGGATCTGACAACAGAAGAGATTGTTAACTGTGTTCGCGACGTCTCCAGTGGCGATGACAACCCGAAGGAAGACGACTGTGCGTCACTGAACACAGAAGATGAGATTGTGTCGAACATTGATGTTTTAGTGCCCATGAACAAAGTCCGCACTGTCATCGCTCGGTGCAATGACGTACCCGATAAGGTATTGTGCAAAGTGGAAGATCTAGACGCATTCCTAATCGGTCGTGCATGCTGCATGCGCCACAAGAAAATCCTTGATTTCTTCAAATAAAGCAGCTTTGAAGTGAGTGAAACATTTTTATATGAGAGTATGCTTGTCTGCACACGTGTCTACTGCCAAGGTACGTCATTTTCATTCCTAGGTTTGTCCACTGGCTTATAACCGCAAGTTTTTCATTACAATGATATTTCAAAATAACGAATGATTTTCGGCGGTCCTGCGTGATTCATTATATCGAGAGTTGACTGCATTTCTTAAAGGGACCGACAACCAATTTTTATGCTACCAGTTTTTTTATTTCTTTTTTAATGCAGCATAAAGCTTACCAATTAGAGTGCCCAATCCTACAGTGGTATTATGAAAAACGTTCTGGAACATTTTTTAATTAGAATTTTTCTATTTGCTGTCGCAACCATGTTTATGAAGTCGTATACAGTCGAACCCGGCTATATCGAACTTGCAAAAGCACGCCTGTCAGTTCGATATAGAGCATAATTCAATATAAGCCTGCTAAATAATTAGATGTCATAAAAGCACATACTATTTATAAGATCACTTTATTGATGAAGCTAGCTTAGTTTAGCATGAAATAGTCGTGCATTTTTTTTCTGCTTGGGCAATTTTGTTGCCTGCAACGTACGCACTTCTCCACATTGTCTAAGGAGTCAGAGCACCTGAGGCCGCAACCTTCTGAATTCGTGCAGAAGCACCGGACTAGTGCAACAACACCAATCACTTCGGAGGATGTGGGCAAAGGACCGTCGTTGCTTCCCTCATTGTGCCCACTTTCACTTGTGCTCGGTGAGATGTCGGCAATGTAGTCTTCGTTTTCGGGCTCTCCCGTGGTCGCGACACCATCATCTGCATTCACTAACTCGTCCACTGTTGATTCGTCAACAGCTTCCGGAAATTCTGACAGCTCGCTCCAAACTTCGGCAACACCGGCAACGGCTTCGTCGCATTCATCAGAATTTACAGTCATCACCGAGCACGGGGAAGTCAGCACGGCTGAAGCAATTTCGGGTGAACCGCTTGTACACGGCCGTGCGTACGCATCAGGCGCCATGGGCACTGGGTCGCAAGTTTGGTCGCTTTAGCCCTATTCTCCCCCTTATTCTTCACGACTGTGCTGAGAGTGCTCCTCGGAATCTTGTACGCTTGCAAGGACATCTGACTTCTCACCGCGTTCGACCCAATTTATGATTTTGAGCTTCACGACAAAAGGCAAATTCTGCTGCTTCATCACGGGAACACTGCGGGAGAAGGCCCACAAGGCTCACACACAATGAACCAGAAAAGCAGCGAGACAACTCGCACTTTCACCATCTTGCATGACGAGGGCACAAGAGCCTATGATTGGCTGTCTGAGCAAGCGCTGCGGGCGGGCCAGGATCATATTTTGCAGGGGGGTATCAACGGCTCGCCCGAGACAGCGCCATCACAGTAGGGAGAGCGGTTGGACGGAGCCGCGCCGCCGGGTTTCCCCGCTACCACGAGGGAAAGCCAACTTCTGGGGGCACTTTTTCGCCACTTGACTTTTTATATATCGGTAGTCGCTGCTATTTTTGTTCGATGTAAGCGCAATTTTTGCTATATATACTCATTGTAACTATACCGTGTCCAAAAATTATTCTATATATAGAATAATTCGATGTAAACGGGCTTGATATAGTTGGGTTCGACTGTACTGGGAACATGCTGGACACAGCAATAGGTGAGTAAGATAACGATCTTATGCCAGCATTGGTGGGAAGTGGTAAGATACAGCAGTATAGTGCTATTCGTGCAATGCTGGCACCCATTTACATCACAATTAGTCTATGGCATTCTGTATCTCACAGGGAGACCACAGAACTCTTGGTACTGACTCCAAAACTTCCACATGTACGAAAGCACTCATGAGTGCCACCATGCAATGAGGGACTCCTCCATAACCTCCAGCATGCATGGTATGGAAGGAGCAGGAGCATTGCGTGGGGGTTGAAGGGTAATCATTGATTGCCAGTAACTCCACCTGTACGCAGCGCTTTCAAATACTTCCTACTGGAGGATATTCATGAAATGGTGCTCCCAGCTGTCAAGAACATTTACACAACTTTGTTCAAGAGTGTCGTAGGACACCCTTAAAGCATCTCTCCAATGCAAGGTTTAGCAGGTAGTCTTTGCTCACTTATTAGCCTATTATGGGTGTTGCCAAAGCCATAAGCTGCCAAGAGAGTGCTGACATCAGAGTACTGTACTTAGTATACTAATCTGCTCAAGAAATGTGCGTTCCTAGTCGACCACAGCAGCATGCTGCAGTAATTTTTGGCAGTGTATGTGGCGAAATATACTGTTCATTGCGAGTGGCTGGCCATGCAGTTTGTGCATCACTTCCTCTTCCCCGACAAACAAAAACAAAAAAAGTGATGTACTGAAATTTTACTACCTTTTCATCAAGAAAGCAATCACAAAAACAAACGTTAAAATATCTGAAGAGTGAAATTATCACATGGGGGCAGAAATGGGGCACTGCCAATTAGGTACTTCAACTTGAAGCATGCCCTGTATTCTTGTGTATCGGCTAAACTAAATCCTAAAATTTCTGTTGGGTACAGCCCGTACATGAGTAAAATGCAACTAAATGTGCATCAGCTATGAAAAACAGGCATGCTTGCCACCGTATACAACAACCACTGGGAGCCTCTATTCTAGCTTCAATTGCCATCTCATTTGTCCCCACTGGCACGTAGCACATGGAGCTGCAGCCGCAGAGTTCAATTTACCGCAAATGCATGCTATTCATAGGTGAAGCTCACTTTGAACATGAGCTCGGACTTCATGCTGCCCATAAGGTTGTGCCAAGAAACACTGCTGAGGTTTTCATGTGAAACATGAATTTACATGCCCACATAAGTGTAAGGCAGTGCAGGAGCAACCAAAGCTCATTTCATAGACATACGAACAAAGTGTATAAATCCACATGCACAGTGTGAAAGTGCTCGAGCTGTTGCCACACTATGGCAGCCACTGTTAAATGAAAATGATGGGGCATTCATGCTACCCAAATGGTTACACACAAACAGAAAGTGCAACAGGATAAGCTGCGCGGCACCAAGATGCAAATTTTGTGATGACCCCGATGCTTCAGGTAAACAAGCTTCCCACTATCAGCTGTAAAGACAGCAAATGGACAAAGAGGAGCCCACACCATGCAGCCACAGCTTATGAAGTGCATACTTAGTTAAGGGGAGTGTAGTTATGCAGAAATAATTCCTGAAGTACTTTTTTCTTTTTAATACAAGCACAAATTTAGGGGTGGGGCTCTTACACAAGAGTATGTGGTACTTCCCTTTTTTTCTGGACACGCCTTCTTACTTCTTCCAAACGTACTGTTCTTATTTTTACTTCTGTGCACTAAAAGAAATTTGATTAACCTCAATTTTCATAGCACCTGTCCACCCTTACTTTTCTGATCTCAGAAAGCTGAGAGCAGCAAATCCTGCTCAGGTCTCACTTGACCCACCCATGGAATCACTAACAATGGCACGTGCTCCCAGAAAGACGCAATCAAATAGTGTGGGCACTTACTGCGGTGACATGGCCACCTTAATATGCAAGCTTCCGGTCATGAAAATGTAGCTGTCAATGGAAGCAACTTATGACGTCACTGGACGAGTTAAATGCGAAAATAGATGCTTTGATTTTGAGACTGAATAACTTTAGTTTACAAACGCAAATCTGCGCAATTCACTTTGAAGTCAGGACCATACAAAGAATCCTTTGAAGCAAAGTGATCTACAGTCAAAGTAATGCCACAAGGCTGCCTGTAATGACAGTTGTATGAAGGTGCCTGTAGGGGAGTCGTACTATAAGAAAAGCCTAAAATGTCCTAAATGGCTATCATCGTTAGTGGGCGGCACTCACTGGAGGGGCACAGACCGAGTTCTTTGCACACTTGGTCAGGGACAAGTTCCCGGAGGAAGAGGTTGACCAGCATGTCATAATAGGTGTTGACCATATCAACACATTTCTGCGCCAGTGGGCCAGGCAGCATAGTGCACACTTGGTCCAGTGCTTCCTTCACCTTCTCCTGAAAAGAACAATCCAAAGCCAATGGTTGGCAAAGGGAAAAGCTTTGTCAACATTAACTAAATAACAGAAAGAACTGCACTATTTGATGCCCATGCCTATATGCTCGAAGTGTTCTTTTGATTCCAATAAACAAACTGGCATGTAAAATATCAGTTTAATTAAAAAGAAACGTGGCAAGATGGGAGATTTGTGTAAGAAATGGAATTAAAAACACATATATAGAACACTAATACATGGTTAAATACTGTACGACCAAAATTAAATTTATTTTATAGCAAGAATCTTCCTTTATTTCTATGTAATGTCTAAATTGGCACATCATACTAACTTTCCTCAAGAGACTTACAGTATAAATTCCTTTTGATATGTTCTTCAAGGTTCTTCTTTCACAGTCACTATTTTAGCACCGAAAATAGATTACAGCAGGCTCCCATTGGGAAACCAGTTCTGCTAAAGGTATTGAAAACCAATATACCATTTAAATATACCCTTTTCTGTTGCACAGTAGAAATCTCACTGTTGAAAGTACCTAGGCCCATAATGATCACTAAGGAAAGCACACAAAATATGAAGCAGAATTTTCAAATTACTGCAAACTCTTGAGTTTACTTTGCATGGTGTTACGTTTGGTGTATTTGCCGAAAAGCGGATGCTGGGGTAATTGTGGCACTGATGCCACACAACATTCAATTCAGTCAACGTGGGTACTGAGATGCTGACAAGTTTGGCATTCCTACAAGAGGGCACGTCTATATTCTCCACAAACAACTTGCCCGCATCCTCACTGTGAAGCCATCTTCAGAGGCATGCGTTATTCAAGGTGTGGGTTAATTGCCAAAAAAAGAGTTGTGTATACAGCAAGCTGCTCAAGCCGACGACATTCAAAAGGCTGCCAAACTGCCTTTTGCAAGCTTCGAGCGCGCATGCGCTGTACCCTGGCGGCGAGCACCAGAAACATTTTGTACAGCATGGGCAGTTATGATGCGCGTGCCAACTAGTTCGGAGAATGTGTCAATCGGAGACCTATATTATCACACTAGGATGATGCTGACATGACCGACAACAGTGAGTCATCGTAGCACAACAGGCTTTTATGCCGATGACACCGACAAAACAAATCTGCTGATTGGCTGAGTGAAAACATTGCACGGACAACGCAAATGTTGCATCAACTGCGCTTTTATACATTTATTTATTAAAGCTCAAACCAAAATGCATGATTTCCAGCCCTTGCCGGCTGTCCACATCAGAGTTTGAGATGGTATTAATCTCTTTCATTGCAGCTTAATTAGGCCTGGCAAAGCAAATGAGTTCATGCACTACCAGCGGAGCTGAACTACATCATAAGCAAGTTGGACGAATGAACCTGCTTTTATAGTTCACTCCTAGCCATACTGACCTCAAGTGAACCACTCTTAGTATAGTTGACACACACACAAAAAGTGGGAAGCGGCGACGCAGCGCGGTGACAACACGGACAATGCAAATGTTGCATCAACTGCGCTTTTATACATTTATTTATTAAAGCTCAAACCAAAATGCATGATTTCCAGCCCTTGCCGGCTGTCCACATCAGAGTTTGAGATGGTATTGATCTCTTTCATTGCAGCTTAATTAGGCCTGGCAAAGCAAATGAGTTCATGCACTACCAGCGGAGCTGAACTACATCATAAGCAAGTTGGACGAATGAACCTGCTTTTATAGTTCACTCCTAGCCATACTGACCTCAAGTGAACCACTCTTAGTATAGTTGACACACACACAAAAAGTGGGAAGCGGCGACGCAGCGCGGTGACAACACTGATACGTCACCGTTCTTGACCGAAGGCTGCCGATCACACTCACCGGCTCTTCCATAAATGAAATGCGACTACATAGAGTAGTAGATCTGTGTGTATGGTCATACTGACAAATTTCTTAGCTACCAAGAAGCACAGTTTGCCTCTTATGCCAAACAGGCAACAAGTTGTGGCCCCTTCCATACTGGAACATAAACAACAACCTTGCTTAGTTGTCATGGGAGTACAGCAGGCATCAGCATTTTCACTTGAAAGCTACACACTCTCTAAACGAGCACTTATGTGTGCAGAGTTTGTTCTAACAATATGCTATCAAACACACAAACTCTTAAATTAAATTATTGGGTTTTATGTGCCAAAACCACTAATTATGAGGCACGCCGTAGTGGGGGAATGCGGCTGCAATGGCTGGGATTCGATCCCGCGACCTCGTGCTTAGCAGCTAAAACACCATAGCCACTAACCAACCATGGCAGGTGAACACACAAACTATATGCCTGATGAAGAGCATGAAAAGTGAGACCCAGCTATCAAAATAAGCGATACCTGCTTTCCCCCTATTACATATGACCGCCCAGTCACTGTTTTCAAAGTGTCTGGGACACTCTTACCTGCTTGTCTCAGTGTGACAAGACGCCTCTCATGCACTCACCTGTATGCTTTGCCGCATTTTGTCATTAGCTCATGTCAGCAACGTGCGGTTTCCACTGTATTTGAAGTGAACAGCAATCAGTGGCCCCCCTTGTACATGCCTATGTAAACAAATGCACTGTACTTGTGTCGTAGAAACACTCTGCACGCACTATCACCCTTTTAAAGACCTACAGCCACTACGATCAAAACTGAACTACAAGAGAAGCTCCTATCGTATTGCGTACGTTCAGTGCAGGTCTAATGCTGGCAAATACATGAACTTGGCTGCTACACTGCGGCTAACCTCCATCGAGCAAAATCAACCTCGGCTCAAACTTGATGTGGACAGCTGGCGAGTGCTAAAGTTCGTGCATTTCAACTTCGAAAGCATCTTTGGATTCATATTGGACACAACTAAATATAAATACAAGCACAGGCGTTGTGGTACTCATGTTACAGTGCGATGTATTCATTCAGTGGCCTGTCACACGATGACTGGTTTTGTCAGCGTAACTGCACGAAAACCAATCATCACTTTTCGAAGGCTCGCGGTTGTCGGTTGTGATCCTTTGTATGATGCCCGACTTCGTGACCACGACACCCAATCCTTACAATGGACACTGCCAACCCTAAAAATTCAGAGAAGTAGTTGCAGCACGCTGCAAGAACTGTGTAAGTTGAAATGAATGTAGCCTTTCCAAGTGTCTGCAACGTGTAATGAACACTGCAAGAACTTAGAGGTATGCTAAAATGCTGAAATTCCTTTTTCCTTGTTGTCAATCTGTGCAGAATTTTAGGAGTGGTCGTGGGTGCATCAACAAATGTTTACAAGTGGCAGCTGGAAAAAGCCAAGAAGGCAGGCAAGCAGAGAAGACCAAAAGAACTTGGTGGGCAAGTTGGTGCTTAGATTTCCTAGGTATACTTGAATGTGGCGCGAAACACAGTTTGTGAAAAGGGATAGAAAAAAAATTACGCAGATCCCACGCACTGTGGGAATCTATGTAAGTGAAGCTTTCTATGCTGGTTGTTTTGATTGATGATAATTAGCGGTGATGTTGACAGCAAAAGCTTAATTTCTTCAACGTTTAGTCAAACATAAGAGTGGAGAGTTGATGTTAAACAATACCTTGCATGCACCACTGCTGTTTGTCTGCATAGTACACAGAACACACAAGGACAGGTGTTTGCTTGAGGCGTTGTGTGCCATATTTCATAACCTCTGAGAGGGTTGAGCATTGTCATTACCTCACATGGCACATCGCATTGTGGCAGAAATATTAAACTTGAATTGGATTACGAGGCTCTATGAGCCAAAACCACAATCCAATTATGAGGCAAGCAGTGGCGGTCTCCGAATTAATTTTGACGCCGTGATATTCTTTAACATGTCCCAAAATCCAAGTGCACATGCATTTTCTATTCCGCCCACGTCGAAATGCGGTTGTCACAGTCGGGATCAAATTTGTGACCTCTAGCAATGCCATAGATGCAAAGCTACTGCAGCGAGCACAGAAGTGTTGATTTGACGGTTGACCAGTGTTGCCTGGACCCTGCGGCGTGCTTTAATTAATCTGGCTCTGCTTCTTCACGCCCTGCGTAGTTTGTTCGCTTGACATATTTGCATGGTGTTTATTTGTCGGATATAGCAGGTACGTACTGTACCGTACCTTGAAATTAAGCTTATCTAGTTTCCTCGCAACCGCTGTCGTATGGTAGTAGTGCTCCCTTGCCTTCTCACGTCACCCCCCCTCCCTCCGCCCTCTCCTTGTATGGGAACTGCCTCCTTCCCTTGCTCCTCTCTACAGTTCTATCTACATCCCCTCTGGACTCGTACGTTAGTAGAAAAGGAAGTGCTGAAGTCTCTGCAATGCTTTTGAGAGGGGTAATGGATAATTACAGCTGTCGAAAGGCTAATGTGGCAACATGCAGGAAGCTCCAGAGAGCATTGCGCAAATTCGACGTGGTGGGGTCTAAACGAGTTTCTCGCAAGTTTCTCACATCTTTTCTCTCTGTCTCGCTCCTGTCATGTATACACACACTCTGAACCACCCCCCAACACGGTGTGTCAGACAGAAGCAGCAGCAGTGGGAAAGTCCAAGGAAGAGGCAAAGAAAGCTTCACTTTAAAAGAGGACAGTGAAGCGCCAAACTATCAAATGTTTATCAACAGCCTCAGATAATGGCAAGTCCTACGCTGGACAAACGGGACGTTGTATTAATGACAACTGAGACTGAGGGAGCATGCTAATAGTATTGGTAAGTGTGACAATGTGCATTTTTCTGCGCACTGTAAAGCCTGTCGTTGTACACCGTGCTTTAAACAAGTTTGGATTCTCGGCAAAAGTAGGGAACAAACTGCCAGGAAGTTGTTGGAAGCATTCTATATTAAAAAGAAAGGATCTGATTGTGTCAGCGATACATCTATCATATTGTATTCTGCAGATATGTGCTTTCTTCAATATATGCTATCATGACCATGCTGTTCTACGTCGCACCTTGGCTCTCTGCGCACACGCAGAAGTTATCTTTTTTCCGTGTGTTTCTGATAATAATAATAATATTTGGGGTTTTACGTGCCAAAACCACTTTCTGATTATGAGGCACGCCGTAGTGGAGGACTCCGGAAATTTTGACCACCTGGGGTTCTTTAACGTGCACCTAAATCTAAGCACACGGGTGTTTTCGCATTTCGCCCCCATCGAAATGCGGCCGCCGTGGCCGGGATTCGATCCCGCGACCTAGTGCTCAGCAGCCCAACACCATAGCCACTGAGCAACCACGGCGGGTGTGTGTTTCTGAGGCTGTCAGTAAACTGTTGGTAGTTTGGCACTTCACTGTCTTTTTTTTTCTGTCCGTTTTCACAAAATGTATTTCACACCTCATTCAAGTATACCTAGAAAAAAAGAAGCAGAGAGGGCACTTTTTGAGGGAGACAAAAGGGGAGAATGTGTGCAAGCCTATAAGGAACATGCGAGCTGAAGTGCCAGGAGTAGAATAACATGCACCAAATAAGGCTGAACAAAGACGCACGTCATAAATATATAATATGGCAATACCTTGCTCTGACGAGAGCATCACTTTTCAACAAAAACCCATCTGTAGATTAAAAAAAAAATGGCAGGCTGAATGTGCAAAGCAAAAAGGTTTGAATGGCAGCACAGAAATTATTTATGATGAAAAACAGAGTCAGGGCTTGTACAGAACATTTGGGCCAATTTACAAAGACAATTAAATGCTTTCAAGGATTGAAGCCATTGTAGGGCAAAGGAACACGGACAAAGAGGACGGGACACAACGGGTGCCTGTGGTGTCCTGTCCTCTTCTTTAAATAAAGTTGTTTCCATCCATTCAATACATATCAACCAACTCACCCAAGAATAAGTTTTATCGATTTCAAGGATGCTGAAGGCCAATATTCAGAGAGGGAGAAACAAACTTACTCATACACATACACTGAAAAATCTCCTTCTTAGCCGCAATTTCTTGCAGCAAAGTTGATTTTCCTATTGCAATGACTTCATATGCTTTCTGGCATGATGGTTGGTAGTGTCCGACTCCAGTCAAAAATATTTGTCATGTTAATGCCAAATGGCTGAAACTTACTTTCTGCCAGGCATTTCTAGAGCCTAGGGCACAAAAATGGAGCCACGATGGCTGCAATATAAACCAACAAGCAAAACAACAAAATGGTGGCCTGGCTTGGTCACTTGATTCGGTTTTGGCTAGATCCCCAATGGCAATGGTGATTTAAACAAGCCTATTGTTGGTGGCTGTGGACACGCCACATTGCAGTGATTTAGCAACACTCCCAAAAGAAAATAATCTGGGATTGTTTCCCAATAGACAGTGTCCATGGCATAACCACGATGTGGAGTTTGTTGCTTTGAAAGCTCAAAAGTTGCCCTCAACCCCAGTTTTCAAGAAAGTCAAGAAAAATGCCCATTTATTTTTAAGGAGTTTTAAGGCACATTCAAGTTTGTTGGTAAAAGGGGCCTAACTGTATCAGCCTCCATGACTCAACTTTGGTGAGAATGTACCATGATATCGACACCAAAAGCATATGCATTGCAAAAAAAATGGCAAAACAAACCTCAGTTCTCTCATCCTTCACTTTGTCATAGACAAACTTGGCCACAACCATACACAGGTCACATGTGTCATCTGAGACTTTCTTGGGCGGAACAACTGGCGTAGATACATTTGCTGGAATTGTAACATGCACAAAAGGGATGTATTAATAGAGTACCAACACCATAATAATGCACTACTGTGAGGTAAAGTACGAAAACCCAGGTGTTGCGATTTTTTGTTCTTGTTTTTACTTTGCAGCCTCAACATGCAGTTTGAAATCTAGTGGTCTATTTCATGAACAGTCCGCTACTGGTCTATTTCACGAGAACTGCAAAACTTAAATGGGTCGCATTAAAAGGAAAAAGCACTGACTTGGTAAAAACGAGACATTGATACTTGTAGTGATACTACTGCTGGTATGTACCACAAGCAAAAGATACTACACAGGCCTACCTCTATGCAGGGCCATTTTTTTTTTTTTTCAGCTAGCTAATATTTAAACACTGATCTACCTTTTCATGTTCGATTGACAAAATAGAATGTGGCTGCAAAAGAGTTACAAATATCATCCTGCTGCCAACTCCACAAAGCTACCAACCAACCAACCTGCAGGCACAAGGCATTTGTCAACAAACAACAAATAAAGGTGCAGTGACATCCCACTCACTTGAGGCACAGAAGCCCAGTTGCTGACAGATCTGCTCAGGGGTGAACTCCTGAAGGACGAGGGATATGACCATGTCCACATAGGTGTTGATCGTGCTGATGCACTTGTCCCTGCTGCTGCTCGGGAACAGCTGACAAAGTTTCTCAACTATCCGCTTGACTTCTTCCTGTACAGATTCACAGCAGAACATAGTACTGTGTACTGTGTGTATAATTTTAATTCAAATTTGGAGGTGCACACTTGTAAGCCTGGTGCCAAAGCTGCTTGGTGCCAATAAGATAGCTTATTCAACGAAGCACCAATGAGAAATCCCCAAGAGCAGAAATACTAATGCCCAGGTGCACTTATATATCAGGAACAGCTTCAAGATTTGCCTTATGCATGCCACGAAGGTGAAAGGATGACAAGTGCAGCTGGCATTTGGGTTATGTATGAGCCACATGCGACAAAAACAACACAGTGTCAAATGATGTAAAACAAAGTTAAGCTTATGCAAATTTTTGCATCGCTACTTGTAATAAAAAGATATGTATATATCGTATTTCATGTTCCAAGTTCCTCCACTAACATAAGCAGCTGTGATGCGGACATCAGCTACCCATTTGGAATGACCAACTAGTAGTATTCACTAATGCAGTCTTTACTGTCCTCATGCAATGAGCACTGTACACTACTTCCACTCTGCTAATTTATCCAAGCACTTGTGATCAGCAAGTGGCAAACTTGGAACTGCTGTGTCTATTATAATTATTTCCACGCAACTACTTCCACCCCAATGCCAGGATATATTGTTATCTTTACTTGTGCTGTTGTACATGCAATTCACCTCGAACTTGCGTGCAGCCTCAGTACGGTACGACAGACTTTTCAGATACATTCAGATGGTTCACAGCAAGATGAAGTGTCTACAGGACAGTGTATTCCGACAACTGCGGGCTCGTTTTCATATGAGCACTTCTCAATGTTATAGCTATCAGCAGAATACAGAAATAACAGCCAAGTGTCATGATTCTTCCAAGGCACAAATCATTTCTATGTGCAAAATTGTGCCTTGTAGCAAAGAAAATGAAAAAGGACATCATGTCCTAGCTCAACTGGGCATTATAGGCAGCTAATGTCAAGCATTAAAATTGTTCTCAGCAAGTTAAGGGGGGACACGGGTCTTTGCGGCGAAAAAATCACGAAAAAATCGATTTTTTGAAAATGAAATTTTCGATACCTACAGCTAATATTCCTTTAATTCACCAAGTCTCGAATCTCAGGGAAGAGTATTTCGTCCGCAATATCAATTTATAACATCACTGTGAGCTGAATTCCGCGCAAAAACAGCCCTTTTTATCGCGGCGCGTAGCTCTTTTTCTATGCGCGCGATCTCAGCCATCTTGGTCTCGTTGGAAAGAGGAGCCTTCCTTCTTTAATTTCCCGCCAAAAGTGACTCCGTCGGTACGCCAGTGACGTTGAAATCCGGGGAGGAAAAAAGCCCGAACGCGCGATCCGATTCGTTGACTAGCGCACGTGACCAAAAACGCGTGCTGTGGTTGGCTGCGCGAGGTTCCCATCGTCTGCTCCACTCCGGAGGCGACGCGACCGCGCGTCTCGTAGGTTTGTTGGCACATGCCCAACGATGTCCGATCCACCGGGAAAGTTCGCCACGAGGCACAAGTTCGGCAAAAAGAAGAAGCGATCAGCTTATAACTTTCAAAAGCGCTCCATTCCTTCTGAAAGCATCGAGAGTAGCTCGCCGCCAACCGCAAATGATGCCGAAACCGCGGACGATGCCGAAGTAGGCTTAGCCAGCTCACAAATGAGTGAAATCATTACAGACAGCGGCCGCGTTCGGCGTGACACTGCAATGTTGCAGCGTGCGGATTTGTTGCAGAGGGAGATGAATGCTCAAAAAAACTTCGAGTTCTTGCGTCAACGCCAGCAACAAAGCGGGTGTCGGATTTGCTCACTCGCGCCGACGGCGTTGCAGCCGCGCCAGTCGACGCCGAGGCAGGCTTCGCTATCCTCAGTAGGACTCCGTGAACGCACTGATGTCGTTTGTCAAGTGCAAGGTGTGCGGCGGCAGCGTCGCAGGAGGCAAAAGCGAACGGTAATCTGGCCTCGCCATAAAGATCGTTATCACTTGCGCGTGTTGCGGCGATATCGCGTCGGCGCGGAGCTCGACCCGCGTGAACGACAACCTTGCCGCGCGCGCGATGCAAGCCACCGGGAATCGGCGAACGGCGCTAAATAACGATGTTTTTGCCGCATTTGGGTGGCCGTGGTCAGAGCGACTATATTCCTGGTGGCTTTTTGCCACTTTCACTGCAGAATAATGCAAAATTATTTCTGTACTTTTGATTAAAAGTGAATGTATTCCTTTTTTCTCGTTTTCTCAAAACACCGACTTTTGACTTGTTGCTGATTTGCCGCGGCGATATCTCTGCCTTCAAAGCAGATAGAGCCATAATTTTTGTTTTGGCTTGTAGCTGAGTGTGCAAGGTACACAGTGGTAGGGTCAGATTTTGGAATTTATGCTTTAAAAATTTTCAATTCTGCTTTAGATCAGATAGTGGGGTAGCCACAATTCGAACAGTAAAGATTGAATTGCTATAAAATTACTAATATTTGTTGTATCAAAATAGTATTCCTACCATTGTGTTCCTTATGTTTTCTAGTACCCAGGCATAAGCCAATATGAATTTTGTAGCGCATTTTTTTCCCCCTATTGTTTGTGCAGGTTATGAACAATGAATTTCATTTACCTTCAGAACTAAATGGCCTATTGGAAAAATAATTACATATTTGAAATCAGCACAAAAGTCTTAACAAGAATAGAAAGTTTCATGAATATTGATAGAAGACGTCATGGACATTATTTGAAGTACAGTGTCCCCCCTTAAGGCATAAAGTACTCAAACAAAAGGATGCACATTTCTCCTAAAGAAATTTTAATGCACAAGCATAAAATTGGATTCATAGAATGTAGCATTGCAACACTGTTGATGAAATTTAAGTGTAACATGAAAAAAAGACAGAGCCACAAACCTCAGTTTCTTTCTTCTTGAGCTCATCATAGAAGAATTCAACAGTCATCTTGCAGTATTCGCAATCTGGCGAGTCCAAAACAGCCCCAGCTTTCGGGGGCAGTGCTACCAAAAAAGAAAGATATTGCAGAGATGACTAGGCCGATTTTTGTACAAAATAACCTAGAGATCACACCTCAAACTAAAGCTTTTTAAAGCAGCAATACAACTCACTGGATTTCCAGTTTTCCTATCTATTATATATCATTTAAAAGCTACTCCCTGGTCTGGCAGGGCAAAAATAAAGCTTGCTATAATGCTCCATATAACTAAAACCCTGCAAACATCTTTTATTTCTCTTTCAAGTCAAGATGCAATTATAAAGCATTTGATCTCTACAGTTGGTAGATTACCATCACACACCACAAAACACAGACTGAACAAGGCTGAAGAAAAACATACTCTCACTAACAGAAAAAAAAGAATAAAAGAAAAGCCATGTTCTTCCCTCACCAGATGAGCTTTCATCAAATTCTCAATTATAACAGATTGAACAAGGAGTACCATATTTAGTATGCAAGCATGGTTCACAAAGAGGCCTTCCACCAGCAAACAGAGGCCGTATTCTACAACGGTTCGCTTTGGAAACGGTTCAGTCTGGCTGTTACGTCAAGATGACGTCACTCGGAGAAAGAGTGGAATATCGCGGCACGAGAGAGATCAATGAACGAGCGGTGTTCTGTTGCAAGGTCACGTCATCATTTTTGTTTTTTGTTTGTACATTGGGGACGATATAATAATTGACAGATGTTGCTAGTTCGGAAAAAAGATATTGGTTTGTGTACAACACTTGTGCATTTAATTTCCAGTAATAACTGTGCTTCCGACGCAGACAGCTAGTGGATTAATTTTATCTGCATTGCTTTATTTTTTTTCTTTATTTTTTTTTTTGCAGCTAGGTGGTGCGCCATACGTTAAAGGGCCCCTGAAACGGTCCGGACAAATTTTGTAGACACATAGGGTACACCTACAGTTAATCATTCGCACCACAACTAGTGTGAAGCGTCTCATTAAGAGAGTGACGGACGATTACAAGTTACCCTCCTCCATATTCATGCATTTTCTCCTCAACTCGTTCGCCAAGTGATCGGGGCTAAGCTCCGCCTTCACTGGCTCTGCGTCATGATGGCACGTCGTGTCGTCGACTTCGGTTCTCTAGGAGCGAGTGCGCAAAGCTTCTCCAAACTTTCCGCCACCTGGTTGGCAGTCGACCCCAAGCAAGAGCTATCGAAGCAGTGTGCGTTGCGAGCGTTCTGTCGCAGCGCCAAGCCTGTCTGGCATTCCGGTAACCAAAGGTGGCCTGGGCGTTTCGAAGGATGGCTAGAGGCATAAACTCAAGCTGATGAAGGAACTTTAGCATAGACATATGTGAGTGGCCTGATCAGTCTGCATGGTCCAGCCACCTGTTGGCGCAGAGTTGAACCAGCCAAGCAAAGTGCTAATATTGCTCTAACCAAATGTAAAGCATTTTAAGCATTTACAAAAATAATGTGTTAACAATTACATTCCTGTGACAAATTTACACCAGCAGCAAAGAAGAATACATTTCGTTATTGCTACTGTGTGCGGTTGAGCTCTGTGCCACCAGGTGGCTGCACCGTGCAGACCATTCACATCTGCTCATCCCATGAAACGGCACGGCCAAATGGCCAGGCCCTGTCCCCTTGCGCTTGCGTTTACCCGAATACCAGACTCGCGAAACGCTACTGCGGTAGTAATCCTCCGGTGTAAAGTGACGGCCGCAAATGTGCAAATCCTGGTGCCGGTCGGATAGCGGCAGTCCGATGCGCTACAGCCAGTCCACTCGTCTGCTATCTTGCGGAGGGACACGATGTCGCAGCTTGACATATTCCCAGTCGCTACGTTTACAGCCCGCAATGCAACAAAGTCGAATCATGGTGCTCGCGAAAATACTGAGACCAACTCTGACCGCGGACCTCTCGTCAAAATGGAGCACGTTGTAACAGAAGCAGACGACGCTTGCTGTGTGCCGGAAGTGCTTAAGTGTAGCGAGAAATTGTTCTTGTTCATTGTCTTTCTGTTACTTTCTTTTCATAGAAACAAATTAACTAAGATTCCAACTATTGAACAACATTTGTTCACCATAAAGTTCGAAAAATTATTGATGACGCGCCCCGGGCAGCCAATCGGATTGCTCGGCCTACTAACGTCACTAAGGCAAATGATGTCAAATGGGTAGAGGCGGCTTAAAATTCAGCCAAGCGATGTGCTGTGATCGGCAGCGATGTACATATTTAGAACCTTATAATAAATTACAAGCTTTACGCGGAGCACTTAGATGCGTCAATTAATGATCAGAAGGACCTACTCTAACGACTCGGTACGTTTGTACAAAAACATCTAAATCGTTTCAGGGTCCTTTTAAGCAATCAAAGCGGTTATCTGCACTTAGGCCACGGCTCTAATAGGATTTCGTTTAGCCATGGCTGAGCTGAGGGCGGACGATTGCGATTGAGAGTTCCATCCACACATCCCACAACTTCGAGAATCTTGGCGCAGTCAAGGAAGCATTCTTGACTGCAGTTTTCTCCTGCAGTGAGGAGAGAAATCTCACACCCCTTTTTCTTTTCCCTAAACCGTAATGACCCTAGCGATGGCAGTAATGATGCGATTGACTAACGGTTGCAACAACCCAATAGCTTCTACATTGCAGACGCACTGATGAAAACAACCCGTAGCAAAAAAAAAAAAAAACATAGCATGCACAGCACTTACGTCGCAGTGTCAATGCTACGAAATCTTGTGGTCCGCGATATTCAGCTCGTTGCAAATCTATCGCATTCTGTTTTTGGGGCACCTAAAATGCCTTCGGATCTCGCCTTCGCTCAAGTCGTACACGTCACACCGTTGCCTCTCGTCATGTCATTGTCTTTGGCCAACGTTCGTCAGCAACACAACCACAGAAGCCACTATCAGCATCCCTCTCGTCACGCCGGCCAGCGTGAGACTAGCAGACGGCCACGGTTGCCCTAGCAACCCTCAAGATCATGCTCGCCACCGCCCGCGACCCTCGAGCACGACCCCAGCACAAATGTGTGCTTCAGTAGAGTGTTGAATTGGGCTGGTTGGTACATTACTGAACTTGAAGCAAGCAGCACTAGAAAACAGGATAATGATGAAAGAAGACGAACACAGCACTGACAAGAGGACTGAATGGAGCGCGCACACGGCTTTCGGTGACTTGGCTATCGCTTATCAGAGATGGCAGCATGTCCTTTTCACATTCTGTCGTGGAAGGAGCTGTTCCACTGGCAAGCCAATGCTGGGAGTGGCGGCCACTCGCTTCGCCACAGTCTGCGTGCACGCCTCATTCGCGCAAAGCACGGTTGAGGGCACTACAATACGATTGCACATGAGTGCAGTAACATCTTTTTGTTTTTCATATTTTACAGGCTTTCTCATAGCTGGAAAAAAGCAGTGGTGGTCTTGCCACAAACCTGTCCAACTTACTGGCTACCCTATTATCACACGTGCACTGCAGACACAAATTGTGGCACGCTGGTGCATGACCACCAGGAGCACACCAAGGGCTCATTCACACTGGCAACTCGCAGAGGTCGCAAATATTCTAGCACAATCAAGTCGCAAAGCGACCGCTCACAAATAGCCGCAAATGGACGCTTTTGTCCAAAAAGCACCCACTGAACAATTTTCCTGTCACATGACTGTGATGCCCCATTCATATGGGGAAATTGCCTGGTCGGCGACCACATCGGCAACCGAAAATTCTACATGACAGAAAAAAGGCCTCCTTGTACTGATCAGTTCGAGACAGATTTTCACCACCGAAAAAAAAGCTTCACTTGTTGCAAGCCAATCAGAGCATGGGATTTCAACAGAATGGATGGGATAGGGGCAGACGCTGCTCTCAGTTGCAAAGATCCAGTAAACTATTTTGCAAATGGTGCAGGTATGGCCGGTCATGCCGTTGTTAGCAAGTATATTTGCTGGTGTTGTGCACATCTGCGCCATGCTTCATGTGAAGAGAAGTTTCCAGGAGGCGTGTACTGTGTAGTATGTGGATGTTATAAGCATTAAAAATAGCTGTGGAAACGCATATATGTTTCCCATGCTGTTACGAGCCAAATCAGGCTTTCGCCATGAGTATGTAGCATTTTTTCCCTCTGCACAGTTGCCTTGGAGAAAATTAACGCGGTCATTCCAGCCCATTGTAAAATTAATTGCTCTGCAATGTAAGAACACTGTTTATCCAATGTGTATATACAAGTGTAGTGCAATGCAACTGGCGAGCGCTAACGACGTCTTGCCCTACATAGCGAAAAGTTGAGACCAGCAGTACAATCATACACGCACTGCAGCTATGAGCCCGACCAACACAACATTGATGGCCAGCATACCGTCTTCGTAGCTACAAAGGCTACAGTCAAGAGTGTTTGTGATGCTAAAGGGGCACGAAGCCAAATGACATGCAAGTGTGATTCAAGATTTTTACGGATGTTCATTACCGTATTTGCCCACATAATCTAATGCCTGGAATTGTTGTGTGTAGTGTATTTCATTTTTCTGTTTTATAGACACATACGAAATATTCTTGCACTAACCATGAATTCAGAACAAACCTATGAGAAGTGACCTGGCAATTTTCAGCGCATCTAGTGAGCTGGTGGGCAGCAACGAGCATTTCACGCAGCAAGAAATCCAGTCTGAATTCACCCATTTTGCCGCCGACTATCGCGCGGTTCCTTGTGCGATAGAAAGTTTCTCGGTGCGAGCGTGCCATAAAATCGAGCAGCGGGCGACTGACCCTAAACAGTTGTTTTTCGACCAAAAGTGGCCATTTACAACTGTTTGCAAGTGGTCACTTTGCGACTTGAGTGTACCAGAATACCATATAGACTCGCGAAGGGCTGCACTTTCTTTCACAATTTTGACGAGGTGCGGCCCGTGCACAGGACTAGCTAGACCTTTTGGTCAAAATGGTGCCAGCAGAGCTGGCGACTCGAGCACACCCCGGATCTTGTGCACACCTTGCCTCTGGCCATCTAATAGGTGCAAGGAAAAAGTACAGTGTACAAAAATTTGCCGATGCACGCATCGATGCACACAACAGCATCGAAGCACCGAACACAACTGCTTCTGAATTGGAATTTTTTTTTTTCCTAAATTTTGGGATGCCAAGTTGGAGGTGCGGCCCTTACACGACTGCGGCGCTTACACGAGCCTATACGGTATTTGCAACCAACTTGGTCGCACAACCTCTGCGAGTCGCCAGAGTGAATGAGCCCCAAGTGTGCATCACAGAAACCATTTCCCACGCTCAATGTACAGCGCAGCAGGTGCAAACCTGGCACGCTTTGCTGGTTGCTGCTGGCCACAGTACAATATGCCATAGGCACGAAAAAAAAAGGTTACGTGGGCCACACAGGTGTCGCAGTTAAGTGGTGTTTACGCTAGACTTTCAGCACAGCAGTGCGCTAAATACCCGGGTAGGCTGGCCACAGCATACCCGTGATGCTAGTGTCCATGTGCAGGAAGTGCTTACAATCAATAGCCAAGTGATGAAAGAAAGTGCGCTTTACATGAGCAATGTGCACCATGGCGGCAGTGTTACTCCATTTACAGGTTTGTACAGGCATTTTTTTTTTGCAAAATATTCAGCACTACGGAGAAGTTTTGAAATCTCCAAGGGCAAGTCAAATTTATGCACATTTTCCGAGTAGTAACATGCTAAAATAAGGGCGCCCAGGGCATTCATGAAGAATGTGTCTGCTCTCCTTAAGCCACCTTGATTTTCTACTCGAAATATAGATGGTTGAAACTCCCGCTAACAGCCATTCGGACAACATGAGAACAGTGTATGCTAGCGTAGTTTGATCCTGATGCTGCTTCGCTCTGCAACATCTATTTAATATAAATGCTTGCGAAAATTTATAAATGCACACGTTTGAGACAAATAGACCTGTACATAGTTGCTTTGAGGCTTCCTGGTACAACTTCACGAGAGTGCTTGCAGGCAGATGGCCCTTTTCTGGGGCCGAACATGAGTGGTAAGCACGTGCTTCCACGAGCAACTCAGTGGAACCCACCCCTTAATACTTTGTATAATAACATTAGCCTGGCCATAGCCACAATGCTTTTCTGCAATGACCCTGCTCTGCCAATATAAATGTTATTCAAGCAACTGCTTGTCACTCTGCTTTCCATACAGTTAACAAAAATTTGCAAAAGACTATACAAATAGTATGTATATTCTCATCTACAGAATTTTTCGGAATTCTGCATGCATTTCTGCCCAAGCATGTGGCAATGCTGCTTGAAGGCAAAGTGCCTCATTCACTTTTCATTTATTCACTGGGTGTGTCCTTCCACTCTGCGCTTGTCTTGCCTCTCAATTTTAATAGACTGCTTGGCATGTCTTCAGGTTATTTCATACAGCAGTTGCACTTCAGCCAGTGTCTTGTTTCACGCAGCTGTATTCTAAGCGATATGCATGCGCACCCTATCATAAATAAAGTGAAGGCAGTAGGCCATTGCTAGCAATGGGACGCTGGCCTTTACAATTTGCATTCGAGTGCACATCTCGCTCTGTGTGTTATATCTGGTCTAGAACAACATATCAGCCGTTACATCGCAAATGGCCTGATCTGCAAGTGGACTCCATGTTACCATGAAGCTACAGGATGCTTCAAATGAAAGCAACAGTGACAGCATTTACACATGCCAAACAAGCTTGCTCCTAGAGCTCCCGTTTTGCACCAAAATTCTGCCAGGTTGCTTTTAATGCTTTATAACACTACTATATACTGTTACTTGTGCAACCTGTGTATGCGTACCTATATTTTGTTTTCCACTTTTCAGGAGTTGTAAGGGATGGTGTGGATGGCAAGCAAGGGCAAGTAATGCACATGAAATCGTGGTATTTTGCTGTCATGCTAGACAGCATATCATCAAATACTCACACATGCAAAGAGTTATTTCATGGCAAATGACGGCTGGGGCAACATCATGGGCCAGAAAATTGAGGATCACTTCTGCATTTTTGTCAACGAAGCTTCGACAGTTTTTTTCCGTTTCTGCAGGGAAGAGCTCACAAATTTGGTCAAGGACAAACTTCACGTCTTCCTGCAACACAAAGGTACACAGAACTGTAAGGTTGAGTAAAATCAAGCATGGCTACGCAATGGGCTCAAATGATTCATTACATTCTACTTTGACAGAAAGCAAGGAAAAATATGAAAACTTCAAAATAACTTTACAACCTAATAAAAAACTTAGTGATGATACCAGATCTTCCACTGCAGGCATGTATCAAGATGGCCATTAAATAGCAACTACACTTCATTTCACAAGCTGTTTGCAGCGCTGTGGAAGGTAGGGGCCTCTTAGCCAATCAGGGCTGCAGGAGCACAGCAAATAGTCCGTCAAATATTTGAGCAGTTTAGGACTAGATTTAAAACATTAAACACAAAAATTTTAAACAATTTGGAGTGACAATATTAAAGTATAGAGAGTGCCTTCAATCAGTCAGGAAACTGATAGCAATGACCCGCACGAACATAGCTCCTCGGAGGCCTATGAAATGACAAATGAAATGCAAACAGCATTTCATTTGTCCTTGATTTCAAACAGGCCGAAGCATACCGTAACTAAAGGTACAGTTCACATTGTCAGCCAGTCATTTTGCTCGTGCGTGAGCTTGTGGTTCTCATGCAGAGTGCAGCGCTGCTCCCACTACTGCAATAAACGTCACCTGTATTTTGTCCGAAAGCTGTTTTCTCATCTCTCCATGGCAGTGCCGTTCCCACCTGGCAGTACAACACTGTTATGGTGGCTAGCACCATTGCTGCATCTGTAGCATGATATAGCTGGCATGCACCCAGCTTCCTAACGTCCACTGCTTTGCTTTTGTTACCCCCATCAAAGTTGCCAAGTGTCCCCATCGTAATTTGAATACTCCCAAAAATGTATTGCACTGAAGGAGCAACAGCAGTGCCAGCCACCTTAACAGTAATCGCAGATAGGTATGGCACTGCAATGGCGGCGTGAGAATGCAAGTTCCAAACAAAATACAGGTGACGAAACTGCAGTAGGACAAGCAGGCCCGCATTCCGCATCGAAACCATATGCACGTGCATGTGTACAATGATGGCTGGTCGATGCCACACTGTGTTTTCAGTCCTGCTTCGGTCACGCGCTCTGCTGATCGCATTTCATTTGTGTTTGATAGTACATCTGCTGTGGCACTTGCAGGTATGCAGCTCATTATAATGTGAACAGAAAAGATCCATTAGATGTTCTATGAACCTCCTGCATAACTAAAAGTAGCATCTATTAGAGGTCACTTATGTCCAGCTGCGACATCCTTTCAACGTTACAGCAACATGATCTGGATGGGACTTAGATTATCCATAGTACGTATTTGTAATGTTGTTTGAAGAATTATAGAAATTATCTATAGGATGTGTGCAAAGCCTAAAACATGATGTTTTGTGGAAATCTATGGGGCATAAACGGTTCTCTGGGTATATGGTGAACTCACTATAAACATGCTGAAGTAAATATTTAAGGTAAATTTGTTACCATAATTATAGCACGTGCACTTCACTAACAGCACTGTGACCCATGTGGGCATGCAAAATCCTAATGCAAAGGAAGCATGGATAAATTATGCTCACCACAGTTGCATTTACTGGTATGACTTGCTCAAGAAGGGTGATGAATGCCTTGCAAATAGAACAGGTGTAAATGTCCTCAACTGAAATAAATAAAAAGACAAAAGATAAAGATGTTCCCTATAGGCTGTTCCCTATGGCAGTAAGTGGCATTTGGTTGCATGACTATATGACTTATAATCCAGCAAAATTTCATAAACCCACTTCATATTACAGCACTCTCACCGTGAAACTCAACTGAAAATCAATCAGCTTCAAGAGCAACTTCAATGTTGTTTTTTATGCCTCACTGATGCCAAAAGTACCAAAAGAATTCCTGAGCAAAAAGAATAAGGGGTACTGAGAGGCTTCACTGGGCCCTTCCCAATTCTTCTTGCTCACTGCATAGCGAGGGTCTTCCGACTGGCAATCTTGGGGTAGTAAATGTACGAAATTATTGGCAAGTTGCTTGCTCCCAAGATAATGCCCTACGTGACACCTGCACAGCTTAATGGATGTTCCACCTCCACAGCCAGTCGCGAGTAGTGCTTGCCAACGCTCTCAGGGCCAGGTTATATGTGCATGCACATAAATACCCACTAAAGGGGATGCAAGGACAGCCAGTCTTCAACGAAGCTCAATTTGGAGAGTACTGCACGTCGTGCAGGAGTTGAGAGTTCAGCTCCCACGGGCGACATGCTGTCTCCCACTTTCATTTTTGTTTATTTGTATTTTGGTTATTTTTGCTTATTCGTTTTTGCCAGTTTCCATTTGTACTCCTGTAGATCATGAGCATGCATTTACAACAGTGAAAGGTCGTCGGTACGCCTGTGTGGTTTGCCTAGCCGAGTTCACGGCCGCCTGCACACGTGAGATTCCGGAACTACAAGACTAGAACAGTTTAGGAATCGTTCTATATTGAGTTACCCATCGCGATTAGGAAAACACATCTATCGCGGATAAATCAAAGAAGTTTTTAGGCACATAAGATTTACGAAATGGGTTGCAGAAATTCCCGAAGCGCGCTGCCGATATGTGCCTACCGAGATGCCCCCCTTCTTGTGATCAAAGCAAGAGCATCGTGCACATTATTATTTTAAACGTGAGTAGTGCTTTGGGCCCTGCGTCGCAGAGAACCTGCTGGCAGAGTTATCTGATTCGTTCGGGAGCGAAAGTTTCCGTGTAATAAACGTATGTGTATACAGGAGGAACCCGACTATATCGAAACAGTTTACATCAAATTATTCTGTATATCGAACAATTTCTGAACACGGTATAGTTACAATAAGCATATATAGCAAAAATTACGCTTACATCTAATAAATATAGCAGCGACTCCCGATATATCGAACTACAAGCGGCGCAAAAGTGCCCCCAGAAGTTGGCTTTCCCTCGTAGTGGCAGGGAAACCTGGTGGCGCAGTTCCATCCACCCGCTCTCCCTACCGTGACTGTGCTGCGTCGGATGAGACATCAACACCCCCCTGCAAAAAATTATCCTGGCCCGCCTTGGCGCTTGCTCAGACAGCCAATCAGAGGCTCTTACGCACTCGTGCAAGATGGCGCAAGTGCAAGTTGTATCGCTGCTTTTCTGGTTCATTGTGTTTGCACCTTGTGGGCCTTCTCCCGCAGTGTTGCCATGATGAAGTGGCAGAATTAGCTTTTTGCCGTGAAGCTTGGAATTACAAATCCGGTTGAACGTGGTGAGAAGTCGGATGACCCCGCAGCACGCAAGATTCTGAGGAGCACTCTCAGCACAATCTTGACGGGGGAGATTAGGGCTAAAGCAGACAAACTCGCGACCCGGTGCCCGTGGCGTCCGATGCATATGCATGGCCGTGTACAAGTGGTTCATCCGATATTGCTTCAGATGGCGTGCCGGCTTTTGAGTGCCCGGTGGTGACTGTAAATTCTGACGAGTGTGACGAAGCCGTTGCCGGTATTGCCGAAGTTTGGACCAAGCTGTCAGAATTTCCGGATACCCGCCGTGGTTGCTCAGTGGCTATGGTGTTGGGCTGCTGAGCACGAGGTCGCGGGATCGAATCCCGGCCACAGTGGCCGCATTTCGATGGGAGCGAAATGCGAAAACACCGGTGTACTTAGATTTAGGTGCACGTTAAAGAACCCCAGGTGGTCAAAATTTCCGGAGTCCTCCACTACGGCGTGCCTTATAATCAGAAAGTGGTTTTGCCACGTAAAACCCCATAATTTTAAGAATTTCTGGAAGCCATTGACAAGTCAATGGTCGATGAGTTTGTGAGTGCAGATGATGGTGTCACGACCACGGGAGAGCCAGAAAACGAAGACTACATTGCTGACATGGTACCGAGCACAAGTGAAAGTGGGCACAATGAGGAAAGCAACGATGGTCCTTTGCCCACATCCTCCTAGGTGACTGGGGCACTCGCACTAGTCCGGTGCTTCAGCGCAAATGAAGAAGTTGCGGACTCAGCTGCTCCAACTCTTTAGACAATGTGGAGAAGTGCGTGCGTCGCAGGTAGCGAAATTGCCCAAGCATAAGAAAATACAAGACTATCTCATGCGAAACTAAGCTAGTTTCATCAATAAAATGATTTTACAAATGGTACATGTTTTTATGAAATTTAATTCTTTAGCAGGCTTATATAGAATTATGCCCTATATCACTAGTTCAATAGGAAGCTAACAAGTTGCTGAGAATCTACTCAGTAAAGCTTGTTATCTCTGCCTGGCAGTCAAACCAAACATCAAATGCTTTTTTGGAGCAGTCCTAGCCATGAATTACACTAAATGAAGTTTGCCAACGCCATCTGATGCTTGGGTCAAATTTTCAATAAAAGCAGCCTCTTTTCAAGTGCTCGCAGCCCTTTTTCAGTTTCTGTACAGCCTCGTATATCAAAGTAATCACGCAAGGTATCAAAGAACATGGGATGACCACCACTAATGTGAGTATGGGGAGACTCCTCGTGCCTTCATCCACCTCCTCATCACTTTCAACTTTATGAGCAATGTTGATATCAGCAACCGGCAACAATCTGAACATGCTGATGACGATCCTTCTGTGCCACATAGCAGGTTCTGCAAAGTGACCATTTTTAATTAGACAATTGGCAGTAAACATAGGCAGTGCCTATAGTGACTCCTTTGGCTTCCTCGGTTGCAGCCCCACTTTGCATGCTCCTGCACCATGCTCAGGCTCCTTGAGACGCGCTTGGGGAGAATAAAAAAATCGGTTCTTTTTTGCTTCCTATTTTGGATGGTCATCTACTTGCTGGCATAGCCCACAACACAGCTCATGGGCCTTGTTTCAATCCCTATAGTGTGGTGACCCACACTTGATCTGAACATGCAACCCCTGGGCATCGACGCTGCACCCATGGAATCGTCAGGCAGCCGCACAGTAGGCGATGTGGTCGCCACTGGCACAGGTATTGCGCCCCCAGCGATGAACAAGACAACAGCTGTGGCCTCGGAAAGTGTCTTGGTTGTCCAGCTACAACTACTGCAATTCTGGTCACATAACCTTTCCGTGTGGTTTACCCAGGTTGAATCTCTCCCAGCTCTCTCGCCCGAAATCGCTAGAGAGTTCAGCAACATTATGGACGCTGCCATCTAGACACGCCGTACGACCGTTTCAAGGCAGCTGTGCTCGCAAGCAAGACTCCTTCCGAGTTCAGGCACCTTCAACAGCTGCTCAATATGAAAGAACTCGACAACAGACGCCCATCACAGCTGCTTCATGACATGCGACCACTCCTGAATAGCTGTGGGCAGAACAGGGACAGCCTAGTTCTTCGTGAGCAGTTTTTCCAGCGCTTGCTGCAAAATGTTGACATGGCATTAGCCACAGCACCTGATTTGCCACTGGAAAAGCTTGCAGAGCTCACTGACCATGCTATAGATTGCTATAGGCAGTGTGCTATAGTGTCATCACCTTTCAGCTCAACGACAACAGTCGCTGTTACCTTCAAGGTCAAGGTTGCATGGTGGCGGTTACTGCTGGTACCATTATAACCTTGGTGCCAAACTTTCATGAGGAAAAAAGACGAGCAAGAGCAAGAGCACTCCACGAGAAATTCTCTGCAGGCCCTAACATAAGATTCACAGATGCGGCTAAGTATCCAAGGATACCTGCTTTCACAATAACTGCAATTAATACCAAAGGGGAAGAAAAGGCAGCTACAACAATAATCGCAAGAGATTCGGACACGGCCGAAGAGGTGGCAATAGCGCTGGCCATCTCCACATGCACAGAAAATGCCGTAATACTGAGCAACTCGCAATCCGCATATTGTAATTTTCGAAAAGGCAATCCTGCAATAAATATCAAAATGCACGCAAGTTCCCGAGACCTACATCGTCTGGACCTCTAGCCACGAGTCACTGACGGGAAACGAAGCGGCACACACTGCAACCTGAGATCATACAAGCGGGGCTTTCCTGCCAGAGGGGTTTCAAAAGGCAACAAGGTCCGAGAACATTACCAAAAAATATTCTGATATCCTGCAGCATTACAAATTTGAAAGAAGGGTACACCCCTTACCGCACCCCAGTCTAACCAGAGAAGACAGTTGCTCTGCGGCATCTCCAAACAAACTCCTATGTACACAGCATTATAATGCATAGAATGCACCCGGCCCAATTCTCATACCTCTGCCTATCCTGCGGGGCGCCAGATACCCTTTGTCACATGGTGATGGGGTGTCCTAATCTTGCTGAACCCAACAATCAATAAGCTCAATCAAGAAACAAAAACAAAAGCACAGAAGAAGACCGCCAAGAATCGTGGGAGGCCATGCTCGCGGCCCCAGACTTGGAGGACCAGCGAAAGCTGGTGAACCACAGCAGGGAAGCAGCAAGGGCCAATGGGTACCTGGACTGAGGAGGCCACCCGCCTTGGGTGAAGAAAGAACTCTTTCTCACTGATTCACATTATTAAATGTTTGTTCTCTCTCTCTTGCTCGCTTCCTATTCTAGATGGTCACCTACCTGTCAGCCTAGCCCATGACATGTCCCATTGGCTATTGGGCCTCGTTTCGAACCCTATACTGCCAAAGGACAATGCCGCACTAGTGGTGGCAAGTTGCAGTTTTTGGACACAACAACCAGGAAAATAAACATAGCAAACAAGAAGCTAGTACAAAGAACTATCGAAAATAAACAGGAACGGTGCTTCAGAGTGTAAGGGCCTGGAAAACGTAATGAAAAGGAACGTTTCAATGAGGTTCTATGTAGTAGTAATACTAGTAGCAGTAGTAGAACTACTTAATGCCTTCCCTCCTCCCAGAAAAAAAAGGGAGAGAAAGAAAATAGAACTTCCTGGAAAGGATTGTTTGGGGAGGAAGGATACACTGCCTAGGTTGAGGCAAATAGGGTGGGGATGGCTGGTATGCATACTTGGGAGGGCCTCAGTGAACAATACACAAGAGTCTCACGGTCCTGCACACCACACTTGAGACCTATGTTGCAACCTCTTCCAGTAACCAAAACAAACAAAAAAGAAGAAAAACAAAAAAAAAGCCAAGAGTACCTACCAATTGGGCTATACTGGGCAGGGAAGGTCTTTACCATGGGAAATGCAATTTCAGCTGAAAAGGTGAAAATGTAAATAAACATGCCCAAGTGTCCATGTCACTTGCATTTCATTGTACTTTTGGCTGCACTGCAACTAGCAAATGATAGCTTTTTTTGTTTTTGTTGTTCCTCTACCATGATATCAAAACTACCTCTTGTATATCATGTTTACGGTTGCACATACACTATATTACAGAAGTGCAAATAAAGCAATCCTATGTATTAGGTTTACTTGAATATGAATACATTTATGTACACAATTATGTCATTCTGGTTGTACTAAACTGATAGAGAGAGACCTGGTATAAACAAGAAGCAAGCAAACTCACATTTGTTGTTGTCAAAGTATTTCTTTGGCAAAGCAGGGTAGACCTTGATAAGAGGAACAGAAGGAGATGGTTCCAAGTAACCCTTCACTTTCTTGGCAGCTTTTAGGTTCTTGAGGTGGCCCTAAGGCAATACCATACGACTTTTTAAACCCTCCTACAGGCATTATTACTATGGACAGCTGGAAATGCTGCAGTCACTGTACTTATTCAACTTAGCTAGCTTTCATACACATTCCTAAAAATATTTTCCCTTGAAAGTACTGCTGTAAATGTATGAAGCCATAGGTACTCCAACCTCCATTCGGTATAATAGTGGTGTCAAGAACGCTCGCTTAAAAGAGCCCTAATGCTGATTACATTTTACAACTGAGTAAGTCTGATACACGGGTGCACTACAGGTAGCAAAACAGTGCTTGCCACACGGCCTTTACAGGCTGCCTGCTTGGAAATTCTTAAAGGTACACTAAAAATAATTTTGACCTTTGTGTAAGTTCTTCAAAAAATTTGAACACTTAAATGCATATTTCTGAGAAAATACACATTGAATAAAGGCTGTTTGTACGTTCCATGCACCTAACGATGTGTATAATATAGCTACCAACTACCTGTGGTATTTATTACAATGGGTGCTATACAATTGGCTTGGACAGAAAGCAATGCCCAAGATTGACTTCGATGAAGGCCGCTCCTGCGGCCGAAACATCAGCAAAGTCTCGTTTCAGGCAGTTTCAAGTGTTAGTTTCATCAATTTGGCACATAGGTTCCTCTTAGCACTTCAATGATGAGACATATAAGTACTTAGAAAAAATTTTTAATTTCTATCTAAATATGCGAAACACATCAAGAATAAGATAATCAAACAAACGCAAAAATATTTTGCTGAAATTTTTCAAAATTAGAGGGAGAACCCCAGGCAATTTCAATGATGAATACAGTGTTATAAAACATAAAGGAAGCAAAACCTGCAGTTTTTAGGAAAGCACAAAGAGTTAAAAAAAAGCAGTATGGTAGCTCAACTGATGCGCAATACCAACAGCGACTGCTTGGGCAGGTTTCTTTCACTAGAACAAATCCCACCTCATCTATTTACCTATTAGTAATGTCAAAAGAAACCTCATCCAACATATTCCAGTAATTAACTACATTCAGCAGCCACAACATATAACTTGGGTACCCAGAGAACTCTAGATAAATATTATTAATGAGATATTCGGCTATACTTTAAAGCACACACACACAAAGCAAAAATTATGCCGTCCAAGCAAAACTACCATACATATGGCAAGAGCACAAATGATGAAAAGAAGAGGCCAGAGCCAGTCACCTTCTGCTGCAGTGCACCTTGGATTGCCTTGATGAAGAGCTTGTTCAGCGCCTTCTCCTCAGACTTCATGCGGCTAGCAGAACAGAGGCCAATGGTACTGCAGAAAACATTCGGGTCCTGCAGAACACATTGCATTCATTATGTCAGTGCCAATGGCAGTACTAGTGCACAAATGCTGGCAGTGGTCTCAACAAAGTAAGGCATAAAGGCGTATACTCACAAGAGCTTCGAGAAGGTAAGAGTACACCATGTCAAAGTAATCGTCAACAAAGCTCTGGCACTATAACGCAGAAAGAAAAGGAAAACATAAATCCACAGAACACACGTTAACTTCGTTAAACACTAGAACTGTGTGTGTCTCTGCTTGTGCATTGTGTGTGTGCACGCAGATGCATGCACGTACACATGTATGCAGTAGACATTACTTTCTTTGCAGCATCCCTTAAAGCTGCCACTGCGAGGCAATTCAGGCAGCACCAGGACAATTTAAGAATTTATTATTAAACATGTCAATGTTGGTGCTATGGCAAATGCTAAAGGCAACTCCAATCACCAGTCTTGTGTAACTGATGAAAAACAAAATTGAAAATGTTGAAGGGCTCTTTGAAAGGGCCACTAAATCAGCCTACACACAACATGCAAGAAAGCTTTGCAAGCTTTTAGCTTTGACAAAATGCCATGAATGCAAGAACATTGCATTTCCCTCACCCTTTCATATGCACATCTAGGGAACCTTTGCACAGGCGGCCCATTGCCAGTGTACAAAAGCAAATTTGGGTATAGTGTACATTACAAATCTTATGCTTACATTACATATTTGATGGACACATATGCCCATCAAATATAAGGGGAAAGAAAAGACAGAGAATAACCTATTTGTACAAGAAAAATAGCACGTGTGCTATGAATTTCAGTCAATCAGACATTTTCAATTTATTACACTTTACACAAATACCAAGAAGACATTATATTTCAGACAGTGCAGAGCTTCTGAACTCCAAATCCCTTCCTGAAGTGTGCCGGTAAAATTACCTAAACCGCCTCTGCTCCAGTTCTCAGAAAACCCAACATACCCCTCTATTTTTATGGGTACATCAAAGGTCCTTAAACATTTTTTTTCAATATCAAGAAAGGGTATTCAAGGAGGCATAATATAATATTTTTCTGGGGTTTTATGCGCCAAAACCAGTACCTGATTATGAGGCATGCCATAGTGGGGGACTCCTGATTAATTTGGCCATCTAGGGTTCTTTAACGTACACCCAATGCACGCTACATGGGCATTTTAGCATTTCCCCCATCTCAAATGCGGCCGCCACAGCCGGGATTTTATCCCATGACCTCGTGCATAGCAGCGCAACACCATAGCTGCTAAGCCACCGTGGCGGGTCGACGAGGAGGCATTCAAACCCTGGTACAGTAATATTGAAATCAATGAGGCCACAAGCCATGATAAAGGGAAAAAAATTATATCAAGGTTAGGCATTATTGCAATGCAAAACCACAGCAAATGTGCACGTTTTATAATCACAGCCTCTTACCTCTTCAGCAGCAGCCCCAAGCTCTTCGCAGAAGTTCAGCAAAGCCTGCTTAAATTCTTGCTGCAAAAGAAAAAAAGCAATAAAACATGCATATTTACTGTGACTAATGTTCAATGAACCAAACCGTATGTTTTCCACAACAAAGAAGAAACACAACACACCTCTGTTGTGTTTGAAGCAAGAATTTGCCTCACATGCTCCACAAGCTGCTTGCAGAAGTCGCAAGTCAAATTGTCCTTTCCTATGGTGATTAGCGGGATCTGAAGGAGATAAATAAATGCCCCACTAAAGAAAGTGACCACAAAGAAAATTTACAGGCCACTACAGTGCACAATAAGTTGGTAATATACAACCTGAATGTGAGGTAATTTAAATGCCTGAATGACACTCAGTATGGATGCTATGTATTTCCAGCAAAAGTACTGGAAGTGCTTTTACTGATCACATCATATGTGTAAAATGCTTACATCAAGTAAAGATCTAAGAAAATAAACACTCCAAATGAGGCAAATTTTTCTTAACTGATCGATATCATGCTCACTTCTATTTGAAAGTATTAACATTAACACTGCAACAAGATCTTGGTTGGCATAATGCAGGTATTACTTTTGCTTGTTTCTGTTCCTTTCTTATTATCAAGTGCTCACAGCTGGTCATCCCTGGAGATAATGTAGGGGGAGTGCTGCTAAATCCACTGATGAAGCGGGAGAAGAAAGGAAGAAAGAATAATAGGGATACAATCGCAACATTACCCTGGCCTTGCACTCTAAATGTTGTGAAAAACACAAAAATATCCCCTTTTTATAAAATAGAAAGACATACGTTCAGTTTTGGTGGGCTCGGAGCCTTGCAGCGATCCACGTAGGCACAAAACTCTTCAGGGTTCTAAAAAAGAGGGAAATAAATTTTCATGAGGAAACGTATCTTCTTCAAATGTCCTCACATCATAAGCCACTTGACATAATATACCAGCATAGCAGTAGAATGTAGCACACCATGACGCTATTGCTCAAACTTCTTCAGGTAAATGCCGAGTGGGTGGTAGTAACTGCTAGTAAACTAATTCTATTTTTGCTCATGTGCTTTCCGCTGAAACAGATCAATGTCAAGTGTTCATAGGGTTCATACAAGTTTCAGAGACAAAAATTAAAGGCTATTCAAGGACATTCCAGGCCCCGTCAAAGCTATTTCAACAGTCAAGAGCAGCATCCCAAAGAGCCAAATTTTTACTATAACAAAATTTCCAAAACATCATAGTAGATAGCTTTATTGCACTACGGACACAAAAATTATATTGGAAATGTCCAGCTTTGATCACTTCAAGTTTCTAATGAGCCACGAGGAAATTAGCGCACACACGCCGAAGGGGGCGAACCAGCACCAAGTGCCAGTGTCTCACTCTCACCCACTGTGGGGTTTTCCAGCTCTGTGCAAGTTGTATGAAGCATGTACACTCGCGCCAGCTTTAAGTTTTTATACCACTGTTTCTATAAAACTGGAAGTTTGCCAGGCTCATGCTGATTCACCATAGAAAGCGGGTTGCACAATCGATCTTGGACTTACTTAAGAAATTCGAGGGTTTTCAAGGGGAAAAAAAAGAATTCCAGGCCTGTCAAGGGCTTTGAAAACATACTTTTTAATTTCAACAATTTTCCAAAAGGCCCAAGGACCTTTGCACACCCTGGCTCAATGCCAAGTGACCGAAACACTCTTGGCCACAATGCACAGCTCCATGAAACACAAAACACATGAAAAATTTCTCTTACAATTTTGGTAACAATACTTTAAGTGATCATAAAGGCCAACTGAAACAAAATTTTGCTTTGACTAAATTGCTTATAAATGAGTAGTATAAACTATTGAAATGATCTTCGCAAAGCTAAAGGCTCGTTGTTGTCTACGTTTCTTATCAGCATCCTTTAAATCATACCTAAGCAGATGGCGCAGGCACATGATGGTAAGCAGATATGACAGAAATGCAGCACATGGTCTACAAGATTTTCAACCCCATGGTCATGCCTAGGCACTGCATTCTTTTTCAACTTTCCAGGTTCTGCATCATTTTCAACTAGCTGTAATGGCACCACGTTTAGTTTCGGTACCAAAAATATGTATTTTTGCTAGCTTTTCATGAAGCATCTGCTGATATTTCAAGCACAGGGTTTTGCGGGAAGGCTCCTCTATATCGCGCTATCTGAAGCTAGGTTCCTTATGCAGCCCAATATTTCATGCAGTTGGCCTCTAATCTGTTAGAAATGTGACTGCTACAAGTCACTCAGTGACCCATGCGACACCATTACTCTACAGAGATGCCAAAAACACACACCACAAAAATGTGTCAATTGATGCAATGTCATGTGACAATATCAAGTGACGCATGCCTTTTAAAAATTAATACTCACCAATGACTGCAGGTACTTGAAGACTGATGGCAGGAAAACATTCACCAATGTGGAGCACTGCAAGAAATCAGCTACAAATTAAACACACACACACACAGGTCCTAATCAAACCATAGCCAACCACTGCATTAACTAAAATTGCCAGTGCATAATGGGTGCACTAAAATGTACTATGTATTCCCTGCTGATAACTGCAAATATAGTTCACTTTTGCATCTTCCAACATGTGAAAGCTTACAAGCAGTATCAATATTTCAACTTTACAAACATTCACAGCACTGCACAGTACCTCAGGATTGGCAGTGCCAAGCCTTCCTTGGCAAGCCTTCAGGACCGCAGACTTGACTCCTGCCTGTAATGGGAAATATAATGTGCCATAAAATAGCAGCAAGTACAACCAACATAAGCAAAATCATCCCTATTTTTTTAAGACAAAAGATGACCTTTATAAGAACTAAAGACATGGTATTAGGGATTGAATTACTAACTTAGAATGCTGGCTCTAGAAATGACCAAAAAAAGTGCTGTTTCGGAAGCAGCTGTGAACATATGTCATGCACTAATGTATAAAAAATCCAAGAAAAATTCATAAGGAGTAATGATCATGACTAAAATTCTGTAAGGATCTATTTCTCCACAATGAATACAGCTGTGGTTGCATGCTAAAAATTGCATTTAAGCAAACAAAACTAACAGAAAACAAAACATCATAAAGAACACAATAAAAAATTTACCAGCAATGCAGGCAGCATACAAAGGGAAGGAAACAAATTGCAAGCCATCTTCACCGTGTATCTTTATTCATAGACTACAAAAGCAGCAAAAATTAAAATCGACACTTCTATTATGAAATGAGAATTTCAGGAACCTATAGTAGCAGACTTATCAAAATAAAGAAAAAAAGAATAAACAAGATATTGCAATTACCAAGGGCAATTTCTTGAACAGTTCTCTGGAGTGCTTCATGGCAGTCTTACACTCGGCGCATGTGGCTTCCTTCTTAACACTTGATGCTGATGCACCTTCTTTTGACAAAGGCAGGAAGAGGCGAGACTGCATTGACTAAAGTTGTGAAGAGAGAAAGACAATGCATTCAATAAAACAATGCACTTCAAGATTTTAACGCGACAGCATTAAGGGCCCCATGTCGCAGAAAATCCAGTGTCGGCATCCGGCGCTGGGCATCTCATGAGCAAAAAAATCACTCTAAACCATGCATACCAAATCATGCGTGGCGCATAGCCGTTACTGAACTAACTGAATTTCTCAAAGTGATATGCATCAGAAAAATCATAAAGTACGACTTACACACAACCTGCAGACATGATAGTGCCAGATTGTAATTTGAATATATGAGAAAACATAACTCTGCTACGCGGAAACTAAGCACAAATCACTTTTCCAGCATTTCTACCATTCATAGAGTGGTGATTCCTGCTTGGTTCCTTGCAACACCATCCAGATGGCGCTTGCCTCCGCACATCCGCGGCAGCAGCGCACAGAGGCGAACACGAGGACAAAAAAGAAAGAACCTTGAAGCTCGCCTTCATGCATAGCGTTCGCCATCAGTATTTCCAGGTAAACATTACAGTTACATAAGCTGCAGTTGCCGGGAAACGTGAGAAGCAGTCAGGGATCTTTGAATGCTTTCGCATTCCACTCTTAAAAGCAAAGCTTAAGCATCCTCCAAATCCTTTATTCATCAGTATCACAACTTTTTGTAGGACAAACATAAGCATCGATAGCATGGAGCTAAGGTTTCTTTTTCTCAGCACTTAATATGACAGCATTCATGATATCAACCCCCCCCCCCCCATAACTGCCATTCATTCATTCTAATAAGGACACAGTTACCAGAAGCCTTTATAGCAGTAGAAGCATGAAAATAGTGTATATACAATTAGTCCTTTCTTGCATCTTTACAAAAACATGCCCATCAAACAAATCTTTCATCATAGCTATTCATGCACCAGACACCACGAAAAAGTGGAGCCAGCTCTAGTGTCTGTGACCAAGAAAAATGCTGGCAATACCAATGTCATGAAGAAGTCTTAGTCCATCAGTACTCTCATTTGAAATTTTTTCATTGGTGTGTTTTGCATTCGGGTTGCATCCACAACCCTTGTTAGTAAGCTTTAAGGTCTAATTTGGCTTGTGTTTCCTGGCTAACAAGAACACAGTCTCCAAAAGACAGTAGCATGCTTAGAATGCAAGGTGCTTTCAAAGTAATGTTCCCAGAGTAATATACTATTTATTCCAGAATGCAACCCTCCAGTAGCCACTTACAGCCATAAAGACTTTGTGCTCCAGGAGATTCTGAAGCTTCCTGGTAACAAAGTCAGGATTGCAGAGTCCAGCAATTGTGCACACTTGGTCTGGATCCTAAGAATTTGTGAAGCACACAATTATACGTTCTTGTTTCACAATTAATCAATTTTATACAACAGATAATTTGTCAGAAACTAATCATACAAGGAGAAAAACAGCATGCAAAAGGAAAAAGTAGTGAAGGGCCTGTAATTTGGGGCAGCAACTTCCTTGACTACAATGGTCATACAGACCAGCTGCTCTCTACAGAGGACAACCCCTCCCTTTTAAAAAGCAAAACAAGAAGCCTAGATCTGTCCATTACTGGAATTGTAAAATGTTACAGCCCTCTTTTGCTGCTTATTTACGTTTTTCATATGCTTTAACACCTATCATGATTAATTCTTCTTTCATATTTCGTTGCCTTACATCACATGTGCTTAAGAAGGAACTCAAACTTTATACTCAAAGTCAAGTAAAAGACCTTCTAAAAGATGGACCCAAGCCATAGAGTTTATGTATGTTTATCTATGCTTTCTGTGGTAATGATGTGAAAGCTACAGAGGCAAAGCACACGCACGAAGGCACTTCTGAAAGTAGTCTCAGTCTCTCACTGACACTGGCTTAAGCTAGGGAACAGGAAATAAACATCTCATTTAACACAGCACTCACCCTTCACCAATACACCACTAAGCGTTAAAATTAATTTTATTTTTTTTCAGTTTACTCTTCCCTGTATTGGCAAATCTGGAACCATTACAAATACAGTGGCAGAACAGCCATTGGACCTTCTGGGGCAGATCATGGCACAGGTAAAAAAAAAAAGATGAGTTGGCACAGTGACAAGCACTTTTGGTGCAATGTTGAACATACACCTACGCACCATATGGTCTCAATTTTAACTGAAAGAGAATAGATAGAGCGAAGCCGGCTTTGTGAGCATCAATAAGGTATTTGAGACAAAAATTCCAGAACTAGATTCATAATATTTTTAAAGAATGGTTTTCTATGTGCATTTATCGTGGTATAAAGCCCTTCTATCCTTTCAACTTGTAACAGGCATCTGCTCAATCAGCAGGCTTTAAGCATGAAAGATAAAATATATAGATATACCACAGAACAAGGCCGTGTAAGGAACACCACATGCCTTGGACGTACACAAATAAAATGAAGTCACAATAATGAAGTCCATATGTTTCTTTACTTTTACCATGCCAAATCATTCCTGCAGGTTTTTAGAATGTGAAAACAGTGCAAAAGAACGAGTTCACATCTTAAAACATGTTGACCCAACTAGCTCAGCATTGCACACTTCTGCAATTTGCAATCTCCTGCATAACTGTGCCTTCAATCAAGTGAAAGTTGTTTAAATTACAACCATGGAATCTGCTCTCCCGATTTTGCAGGGTTGCAAGGAAGGTCCCACTATAATAAGCAAATCAGGTGCGAGCGCTTGAGTACGCAATTTACACAATATTTCTAAAGTGACACCATCAACCCCTATGCTAAGTTGATGGTGACCACCACTGCAATAGAAAGCAACGCTGATTCAGTATTTGCATCAAGAAAGTAGAAATGTACCGAAATAGAAAGTGTGCCTAAATCTGCTGAACTACTTGGCACAGTAACAAATGTGCAGACGTTCAGCCCCTATAGCTTTCCCTTCATTGCTGCAGAATGTCGTCCACAAGTATAGCACAGCAACGAATATAAGTGTTGACCCACTTACAAGCCTTGAAACAAGGATGTCAATCAGATCAGGAATGAAATTGTCAACCATGTCCTTGCACTGTAAAGTGAAAGAAAAAACATTAGTAAAATCAAATGCAAAGCAGTAACAAACAATACGAACCAGTTTGCTAATAAATTCAATCGGTATCAATGCACAGCTGCCTTCAAGCACTTCTCTTAGTTCCTCCTGCAAAAGAAATGCAATGGTGTTGTAATACAGTGACACGTAAATGGCTTTTGCATCCAAAGAGGCAGGATGCAGAGCTATGAAAAGGAAATTTGCAGTACCTGAGTTTCATTGCTGAGGAGTTGGTCCCTTGCTTCTTTTACCATTTCCTTGCAGATGTTGCACACACTGCTCTGTGAGCGAAGCATAAGTTGTAAGGTTTAAGCACCACTGCTGACAAAAGTTGAAGAAGTTACCTTGTCCATAGGGACTTCGAGCTTTTCCCATATCATCTCTATGCAGGGTTTCACAGTTTTGCATGATGATGCAACCCACAGGTCTTGGCATGATGTGCTCAGTGTCTGGCAAACTTTGTCAGATGGCTTGACCAGGGGAACTGCACTGGTTACTAAAATCAGAAAAAAAGAAACTTCAGTTTAAAAGCTTCTCTTTTTTTTTTTTGCAAGATTAGCCACTTTCAAAGACAACGATGAGCTATCATGGAGACTCAAACACAATAAATGTGTAAAAATAAATAAAATGTTAGCAAAACAATACAAGTAAGCTATCATAGACAACTCGGGTTATATGTTCCGTTAGAAAGAAACATAATTTTAGAAAAGGTATATTAGAATAAAATGAAATAAAAAAATTTAATCAAAGGAAATGCTTTTCCCATTCTTTTGAATATGCCATTGAACAATCCAGTTTTAAGAAAGCATACATCTACAAGTGCTGCCGCAGCATGGGCACGTAGTTAATATTGTATAATAAGACGACTGCAGAGTCAGGATTAGTGCCTTACAGTCCATTGCTGAAAAAGAGAAAAGTAAAGTAGCAATTATAATGTATCATGTCAGACGCCTTTACTAAAGGAATAAAATATCTATCAGGGTAGTGTGCGCACATTCCATAACAAGAGAAAGACAGATTTACACAGGCTATGCCCACACTGAGTGCCTTCGGATACATATCTTGGGGGAAGAAAATTCATAAACTAGCACAACCAATTTTTGGCATATTTGACAGAATATTGGCAGTGAAATCTGCAGCATATGTACCTTATACTCACAGTAGGTAGTGACACGAGTTCTGCTTGGTGATGATAATGATAAAGATGTTTTTTTAAAGCTTGCCTCATTGAGCATAGATTCTTTACATAAAATGTTGGTTTTCTTCAGGCAACTGCATGCAAATTAATAAAACTTATAGTTGCATTAAAAGGTTAAATTCTAATTATTTTCAGAAGCACAGCATAGGTGGTTTTGGTTGCAACTATATCTTGAAAATAATGAAATTATAAAAAAAATTCAGCTTTCTACCGCCAATGTTGCAACATTGTACTACTACAATGAGTAAGGGAATCACAATGCTAAAAACAAAGCTCTGTCAGAAAAACAAAGCTTTGTCATGAAGCACGAGGAGAAACAGTACTGAAATATAATTGTTACTTTAGTACAGCCATCGTGTACATTGCTGTAATGGAAACAGAAGCCAAAAGAATATTTGGCATTCTCATCAAGCTGCACTGCACACATGGCACTGCTTATCTGAAAGAAGCCAAAGAATCATGCGAGCTCGCACTCCCACTCACTAATCCTGTACAGCAAAAGAAAAGCAGGAAAGGCCAAAGCATGTGCGCATCTTTACACAATACCCAAAGTCCTTGATATGAAAAGCCTCCCAATACTGCTATCAATGCGCATTCATTCAGGAACAGGAACATTGAAAACTACCCTTGTAAAGCAAAACGCGAGCAACATGCGAAGAATTGAGATAACAAGACAGCGCAAAGATGACACCATGAGAGGACACGAATTGAGTAGGCCCTCCTCCTTCACTGAAACAGTCAATGCCAGTGTCTATGCCACAGTGCCTATCATGCCACTGCAAGGTACTAAAGACACACAGTTTGGCTCGCAGCTTCTCCTACACCCATTGTATAACCACTCAGACACATGGCACAAGTGTTGCACAAGTGCACACAATGCCAGCACTACCATTCATTACCATCAGCTAGTTTTGCCTGCAGCATGTCACTCAATCTTAGGTACGAACTATTTTGCACCCTGAATAAACAAAAATTTCTTTAAATGAGACATTCAAGTCTTGATCTACATAAGCAACTTCTGCAGGCTGCCATGTGCTTGTCATGCTATAATAACAGACGGCGTTATCTGAGTGTCTCTTACAGTCCATTCAGCTCACATTTTGTGTACTCAAGTGCTGGAGAACTGTGTTCATTTCGCATTTTTGATAAATGTTTATCCCAGAGACTCAAGCAACCAATGAATGCAAGTCCGGCTGCAAAACAACAAGGAAACCCAGTGGAGGCACCATCACATTCCACTCAAGTCAGTTTGGCAGTGAAATGGGGGCTGCGTACCACTTTCCAGTGCCACATGCATAAGTGTTGTGTGCACATGCACTAGCAATCCCACTGAGCAGCTGCATGCAACTTGTTATGGTGCATAGGTCTGAGAGGAGCTAAAGAACGCCAAGTTAAAACTGTCCAATAATAAACATACTTTTCTTGTCTACTCTGGGCAAAAAGAACGCTAATGAGCACCAGTCACGGTTGTAACCAGGGGGACTAAGGAGTAGACAATTACCAAATCTACCAGTCATTCAAATCATCACAGCTCACACTTTTACTACTCATGCACAGCTGCGCTTGCATAAGCAAATTTATTTAGTATTGTGTTAGGGGGGAGGGGGGTAAGAAAAAAACAACATATAGCAAAAACAGGAGAACGTAACTAACAACAAAACAAACAATTGAAAAAGAAGAAACCGTTTCACATTGAGCAAGCCAGGAACCACAACACTCTAGGCGATCAAAAACCAAAAACACATGGCTTAATCAAACTCTTGGAAAAGAACTGAAAATGTATGTATACATATAAACAGCAGGCAAGAAACAAGGATGACGACAGCTAAGTCACGTGAGGCAAATGAAACAAAATGTGCGCATGACTATGCTATGGAATCATTTTTTAAATGTTTCTCTAAAAGATTCCAGGTTAATAATTTCAACAAAGTGGCTTGGAAGTTCATTCCAAGCTGCTATTGCCCGAGGTAATGCAGATTTATTAAATGCGTTTGTGAAGCCAAACACACGTGTGAAACTGTGTGTTTTATATAAGCGGCAAGATGTGCGAAATAGTCGGCAAATTGGTAATGTAGCTGTGTGCTGACTGCAAGTTATTTTGTGCAGTAAGCAAAGCAGAGCTACCATTCTTCGCGATTCAAGAGATGGGAGTGACAGTGATTTCTTTATAACAGCAACACTAGAATGCCTACTGTAATCTTTGGTGATGAAATGTGCGGCACGGCTTTGAACAGATTTGAGAGAATTGATTAAGTATTCCTGATGTGGCGACCAGATGGTGGATGTGAATTTGGGCTTTGGAAGAACAAAGGCTCTGTACTCTATTATTTTATGAGTGGCTGAGGGGGTTTCACGTAAGTTTCGTTTTGGGAAACCAAGTGTGCTAGATGCTTTTGCTGTAACATGTTTTATATGTGACCTCCACGATAGGTTAGTTGTAATATGGATACCGAGATATTTGTACAAGGGGGTGACAGTGACAGCATCATTATTAAGTGAGTAAGTGTAAACAGAGTTCGTTTGCTTTCGGCTGATGGTCATTAATTTGCATTTTCCTGTATTTAGTAACATTTGCCAAAGCGTGCACCAGTTTATAATTTCATCTAGATCTTTTCGAAGAGCGAAGTGACAGTCGGGTGTCTTAATTTTGTGATAACTTAAGCAATCGTCAGCGAATAATCTGATTGTTGATGTGAGGTGGACAGCAAATTGTTGATTTAGATGAAAAGCAATAGCGGACTCAGCACACTACCTTGAGATATACCAGATGTCACGTCGGCCAAGGAAGATGAATGATTGCGAGTAAACGTAAACTGTTTGCAGGATGTGAGAAAGTTCCTCATCCACAATATTGTAAGGCTGTCTTAATGTAATAATGGCAGCTTGGCTATCATTGTAGAGTGGGGAATGTGATCAAAAGCTTTAGCAAAGTGAATAATAGGCTATCAATCTGGAATCCGTTGTCTATGTATGTGAATAGCTCACGAGTGAATTCGATGAGTTGAGCCTCACAAGAAGGTCCTTTCCTAAAACTGTGTTACATTGGATAGAAAAATTGTGAGCTTCTAAGTGCTGCACAATATTGGATGCTATGGACATGCTCTAGTAATTTACATGGAACGCTTGTTAATGATGTGGGTCAGTAATTACTTATCTTGCTTTTATCCCCAGACTTAAAGATCAGAATAGTTTTCCCAACTTTCCAGTCCCATGGTAGTTCCCCTGTTGATAAGGGCTGCTCGAAAATGCGTGAGAGGATTGGGGCTGAATATGTAACTATATACTTTAAAATTTTATAATTAGTACCATCAATGCCAGCTGAGGTAGAGACCCTTAGACTCTTAAATAGAGATGAAATGCAATAATCAATCTTTATTGGCACCGTATACCTATATTTTATGTCTGGAATTGCGGGAATGGTAGAGTAATCCTCGCGTGTGAACATCAAGGTAAAGAAATTATTAATATCAACTGAGGATTCTTCTGAAACAGGTGCTCTGGTATCGTCTTGAAGTGAGATTCGGTCTGTCTGTTTTCGAGGGGAGATCACTGTCCAGAATTTCTTTTAGTTATTTTTTATCATGGATTGGAGATAATGTGAAAAGAATTTGTACTTAGCACTACGAATGTTACTTCAATATTCTTTTCAGACTATGTTTTAACTATGCCAGTGGGGTTCCTTGCCACTTAGCAGTTTTGAATGGACATATCTTTTTATTTTTTATTTATGTATTTTTTCTAACAGAAAATTGAAGAAATGCTATGTTTTCTTTATGACGTCATAACTCTCAACAGCTCCACAAAATTTGGTAGGCATAGCGACGAGTATCACATGGGGTTCATACTCCCAGCGATAACTCTAAATCCTTAAATCCAACAAGCCCAACAAGGCCTAAAGGAGCCACAACACAGAGGGAATGAAAATATGCCACACTGGCAACTAACATCATTCTCAGCAATTTGAAATTTATTGGCATCATCCCCGTATACTACTACCTTCCTTGTTTAAAGCAAGAATGTCATTATGCCACCACTGGTATCTTTACAAAACAAACAGTTCAGTCAAATAAACCGACCAATATTTTTTTCAACAGAATAAATTTCAACAAGTTCATGTTCTTCATATTAACAAAATTATTGTTACATTCCTGTCATATGGGTGGTTTCAATAATCATTAAGTCAATTTGCACCAAAATTTTCAAAACAGATGCTGATGGCAACTAGGTCCAACTAAATGCTCAGTGCAACATCAATTGCTATTAACTTCCTGCGTACAATGTCAGTAGGTGATTGAAATTCTCAAATGCGATTGAAGCTGGTCAAAACGTATTGTTCTTTGTGTTCTCTGGTGCCATTTCCAATAAGATTCAAGGCTGCTGTCAGCTTGCTCAAGCTCAGCAGGCTAGCACACACAAAATAAGTACAAAAAATATAGAAGTAACTTCCAAAAAGTATAAACATGAACGCATAAAGTTTCCCATTAATATCTTCCCTCAGTGCAATGCCACAGTGTGTAAATCTATGCATGTAGTTGTAGGCTGGATTAATGATAAATCACCGACCTTTCCCCTACAACTAAATAAACAAAGTAGCTTTCAATAAAAATTGCCGGCTACATTGTTATTATTGCAGCAGAGGCCAATTTGTCAACTATGTCCTTGTCTTGGGCACACCTAGCGAGACATGGTATCCAGAAGTTAACCGGGGTCAGCATCTGAATGAGCATTGAGTTGGACGATGTAGCATCTTATTGTTCTGACCATGCCTGAAGTACAGACACAGGTCAACTTCACTAAGGAGTGAAAGTGCCTGTAACACAGGGAGTGACAGAGGCATTCAGCTGAAAAGTTTTTTGCTCTTTTCCCATTACGTAACTTAACGTCCTTTTCTGTAACTACTGTTACAAGAAAACAAATTCAGGCATTGTGGAAAAAAAAGCCAGGTTCCTGTAATGAGTATCACTTGTCCTATTAGTACAAATAAGGACAGATGATCCTCAACAAACCACTTGACCTACATGAAATGTAGATTTAAGCAGTGGTGAGTAATTGCTTAAATGCAGTTCCTTTTTCATAATATCTCGCAGCTTTATTTTACACAGGTGCACAAAGCATACAAAATCAAACATCTGTTCAGTGAGGCTCCAAATGGTATCAATGTAAAAAAAGGAGGGGCATAAAAGCAAAGCCCCAAAATACATACCATTCCTGAAAATTTAAAGTACATTTCATTTGAGCCACAAATGCAAGTTAAGCAAAAAAACAAAGAAAAGACAGCACGATGGGTTTAACCTTATATGGGTGTCACACGGCACACTTTTGATTGCGATCAAGCACAATCCGGATCAAATTTATCGGTTGCAATTGGCTCCTTTGCGCAAGATGCGTGGGGGAGCAAATCGCAGTCGTGAATTTTGATCTGGATCAGGCTTGATTGCAATCAAAAGTGGTCGTGTGATACCAGTATTAGTTAAAAGTGAAGCAGACCGACAAAATACCCAGGTGCAAGGCAGCAGGAGTCAACCATTATGGTTGTTTTTTGCAGTGACTTAAGGACTGAAGGCAGACAGAGACAACTCATCATTTGTTATAAGCAGGAAGGAATGTTTCCTTATACACCAATTGGCTAGTTCAGAAAATTTAGCTTCCAAGATTTCTTGGGCCTTCAGCATCATTAAAACATACAGCTGCAAAACTGATTCAGAATTTTTCGACAACTTTTGTTGCATCCACAAATGTGGACTACACGTCTTCAATCTTAAGAGTACTTAATGCATGGAACATGAAGTGTACTTTGTAAACACCCAGCCGCTTGAGAAATTTACCCGAAGAACTACAGAAGACCAAGTGTACCACATGTCTACATACTGGTGCCGCAAAGAAATGGCCGGGCATCTATGTTATAACTTTGTTTCTCTGGCATGCTTAGCCAAAATAAATATAGCTTGTAACACAGGTCCAATTATAAGTGTCTTATGATGTGTGCAGCACACTTTAAATACTTTAAACTGAACTGATCAGCAGCGGTCGAACAAGAAATGTATCTGGCGCCAGTGTGTTTCAGCAAAGGGAACTTGTCTTTGTAAGAGTAACAACTTTGCACATTGTTGCACTGATGAAGTTTCCTTGTCGAAATGATGGCTCCAGAAAAATCCCTCGTTCGACCGTTGTTGATCACGGCAAACCTCCATCCTCACGTGAACCTCTGCTTTCTTTACAATTTTCATTAGTAATATTATTTTTAGGCATTATCTTGGCGTGCACAATTGTACAAGCAGCGCCTAAAGCGGATATGAAAAATAAGTGCCGCCTGCCATAAACCTATCAACGCGGGTTCTGCATAACCATGACCTGACTCAAAATTCGAGATTGCGAATCAGCCATGGACAGAGAAAAATAGTTTTCATTGTGCCGCAATGCGCGTCGCATCAAAATAACAATCGCGATTATACGACCGCAGCTGTTCAGATCTTTTGGCACAGTCTAGGACTGGACTTTCAGCATAACAGTAGTCGATTGCCACCAGTTCCATAAACGCAGTAAGAGGTTTCATTAATGCAGCAATGCGACGTCACACGTACCGCATATTGTGCTAACTTCAAAGAGTAACTTCCACCCGCAAATACGATCATAGGAGAACAGATCTTACAATGAGCTTCCATTGTGCTTCTTACATGACAATGAATTTTGGTTTATCCCGATTCAAACTTCGAGACAGCAACTACATCCAAACGCAGAAAAATCTTCCCTTTCGCACGAGCACTTTCTATGAGTGCGTTCGAAGCACAGAGCTGCCAACTACATTTGAATCGACCGTGTCAGATCACTCGGCAGCGAGCTGCTCAAGCACGCTGAAAAGTGCACGTGTGATCAGGGGTATTTTCATTCATAGAGCAGTGTTCGTCACAAGTTGTAATGTCAAATACGGCCACAAGTTATCGGATCACTTCCACGCACTCAACTAAAATACAATGCAGAAACATAAAGAAATATGTGATCATAGTGATAAAGAAACACACATCGCATGAAATAATGAACGATATACGCGGTACAAATCGGCCGACAAAAGGCAGCATTGGCAGCGGCTGTATACTCACAGCAAATGATGCTCGCCGCGAGGAGCACCCTCGCAAACATTTCGCCGCGAGGTTAATTGTCAGCTGCCACACAAAGAACACAGGGCAGGCGCTCACATAAAGAAAACAAGGCGAACTGTCTGCAAGCGGAGGCGAGGATAGAGCTTTTGACGGAATCTGCAGAATCACAATCATATGATCCGCGACCTCGACGCCACCACACACTTCCGTTGCTTCCGTCGTCGCCCTAAACAAGGCGTTAGGTAGTCCCTAGATTCCCTAGGATTTTCTACAGTTGGAGTTTCTGAAGTCATTTTTCCCTCTGAGTGATGAGAAGTGGGAGATTTGAATCGCAAAATCAAATGCAATGCGTATCTCTTGTCATATCAAACGTAAGGAACAAGCCGAAACTAAATCAACAATCCAGAACAGCTGATTGTTAATTACTGGGATTACCGGCTAAATGGCAATCATATGAAGAGTTCCTGAGACAGATTTTGCACATCTTTATTCTGATAATGACAATCGTTAGCCTCATAGAGAAAGTAGAAACACAATTTAACTTAGTTAAGTTAAATTGTATAAGCGCTAGTGGCCAGACTTCGGTGGGGAGATTTTTTTTTTTTTTTTTTACACAGCGTTGCGAGGTTTTTAGGTATCAAGATAACTTATTACTACGAGATGATAAAGACAATCTTGTGCATAATTTGCGACAATCACGAGAATACTTAAATATCATGACGCACAATATCGCAAAACTCTGTTCGCTTCGAGTTGGAGTCGCGATACCCGACTGCGCACCATATCACAAAAGGCCATGTTGCCTCGCACCATCGAGCAGGTTCTGCGCTAATCTGCAACTAATCTGCAAGAGCTTGGACGGCTACAAAAACCCTTTAGGTCTACATCCAGTATTCGTGCTTCATTCACCTGTAGTTCACAGTGACGAAACTCTATTTAAATTAAAACAAAGTGTGCTATCTTTCAGATATTTTATTCACTCTTGTAAATGGGCTTTGTTACCAGAGTTAGCCACCTTAATTTGGTTTACGAAAACCTTGATTTTTTTTTAACTGTACGTAACACCACTGCTGTGTCTCTAGCCACGAAACTTAATCCCGAAGATAGGCATGCCCACCGCCTTCGTCACATTGCTGACTGCTTTCGAGTTTAGGCAAACACGTTGGTCAATCTGGCTACTCATCGATTCCCGCAGCGCGTGGGATCTGCGTATTTGTCTGTCTGTCTGTCTGGGTCGGATAATGTGCCCAGTCACGTGTCACATGACTGGGCTCACGTGTCAATCGATCAATCATATTTTGGGGCAAATTATGCATTTGCTGTGCACACCGCTACAGCTTGGCCTCTTGAATTTTCGTGGTCGTTTCCACGTCTAGTTCAATTTGTCCAGCAGGGCGCATGATGTGCACCCCAAGGAAATAATAACTTCAACGTCAATATATTTCGCAGGTGCATTATGGGGAGGCATGCCTCGAATCATGGCGCTAGACTCGGAACTTAGATGCTACATCATTATCTAATGCCCAGCTTCTATTACGCGATGACAACATATGTGAATAAATGAAAAACTTGAACCGCGAAATTTTCACAATTAGCTGACTGAACTGAGATAATGTGCAACAACGTCCGCCGCTTAAAGCAATATGCACCTGAAGTAGCCGGATATTAGTTACATACATACATACATACATACATACATACATACATACATACATACATACATACATACATACATACATACATACATACATACATACATACATACATACATACATACATACATACATACATTTTTGACATTTTCAATAACCACATGCAGCGGAATGCCCGAAGAAAGAAATAGGAATCTGATCAGGTGATTGAATGCAAGTGACGTGGCTACAAACAAAAGGTGTCGTTTGCCGCTTAAAAACACTGTTTATTGAAATATTCCAGAAGATCGATGTCGTCTCGCCCTCTCTCCTTCTACCGTGACACTCTTGTTCTTCGCACCGCCCAGAGACAAGGTGCTATTTTAGGCACGCAAACAAACGGGAAGCATTCGTCGTGCTTCGCAGCAGAGGTAAACAGACGTGACTAGGCACCCCCGTCTGGCTTCCTCTCTCTCTCTCTCGAACTTGCGCGCGTGCGAAGAAACAATGCAAAAACGACCGGACAGATGAGTAATCCCTCTTTCGATTCGTGCGTCACTTGCGGA